>NC_141290.1:11352500-11522500 GCF_037954325.1 Fistularia commersonii
CTTTTTTTCGGCACTGTGATAGTGAGGGGATGTCAGGTTCAGGGGGAGCAGGTTCTTGATGGAGAATCTCAATCTCCTCACCATCCCTGTTAGGCTGTGATATGACCTGGGTGGTGTCAGCGGCTCCAAATCCGGGCTTGTCCGCATATTTTGCAGTTATTTGCGACCAGCTCACTCCTCGCCATGAAGAGGCGCATCCATATTACACACATCCTAAATGAGTGATCATGTATGAGCCCATCTGAGCCTGTCCTCCTTTACACTGAGCAGAAGCAAAGGGGAAGGAAAAAGAATAAATGGGCCCAGATTCAGATCTTATAAGCTGTAACCATGTAATGAGTATTGAAGTGCTAAAGTCAGCCTTGACTTTGTAGCTTCACAAGAAAGCACCGGCTGGCCTGAACTGTACATAATATATTACCACTTCAGGACAGAGTCATGTCTTTTCATGTAGGGTAAAGATGAAATAAGGGAGTTGACTTCCCATGGAGTACAAATAAGCATATATTTTTTAAGAGATGGGCAGAATGTTTGAACGTGAACAGGGAGTGCATGATGGAATTCATTATCAATCCTTTTCATTGCTGAATTCTAGAAATAACAAATCAGTGATAGACTTTGTCCTGTATCTGCCTGTAACCATCAGTATGCTGGAGATACGGCGTATCACATGGGATGAAACCCATCGGGTGTTTGAAAGAAGATCTACAAGGTTTAAAAAAATAAATACATACATGAAAATATGAAATACGTTCATTGGATAGAAAATCATCTCCTGTGGCAACCAGCACCCACAACCTGGCATAAACAGAATGAAGGAAAAGATTACAACACTGCAGAGAGTCTACAGTAGCTTTGCAGTAACATGTGCCCTCTCCACAAGTTGGGGAAAATAGATTCCCAACCTACTTGTCCGGCAGATAAAAAGAAAAAAAAAAGGAAAAGGTTACACCCCCTACCTCCCCCCCCCCCCCCTCGGTAATGACTTCAATAAGGGGAACTTGTTCTTAATGGAGATCAGATTTCTTGTTTTATCAAGCCGCCACGTAGAGGATCCTTCAGCTCTGGTTAGAACAGCATCTCGCCGAGGCCCATTACGTGGTTGATTGACCGTGATAATTTAAACTACATGCCATCCGTTAGCTTGAGTAATTCTCGAGGACTACAGTGCAGCTGCCCCACAGTATCACAAAGGTTGGATATTTTTCTCTTTTTTGAACATTAGGCTAATAGGATAGCCATGCTCACTCTCTATGCATGTATATTCAAGCATGCTTGTTTATACGGTTACTCTTCATTAGCATATTTGACTCTTCTATGTGTATCCCGCTTGCATAAAATTCTTTATAATGAAGTTTCACATGGTCAGAGGTGTCGCACGTCAGACAATGTGTCTTGGGCAGAATACGTATCCGGCAGCTTGGGTGTACTCCGCCCCTTCGTCTGTGGCGAGCTAGCAGAAAGTGCCTTTTAGTGCAATTACATGGATTTCTACACATCAATTAGCAATCCAATTAAGCCTTGACGTGATGAATGGTGCTGTGCGGGAGCAGAGGAGCTACTGATTTCACTAATAATGATCCCGCCGATTATGCTGATCAGCCGGTGGCTAAAAAGACAGACACGCCAAGGTCATCAATTAACAATCACGGGGAACAAAAGGGAGCGAAGCTGAGACACCATGTCATCATGTGCAATGAGATAGTGATCTAAAGCTCAGAAGCGGCGGGGTTTTCCTTCACGATACCAAAGCAAATACATATTTCATTCAAGGTGAAAAGCAATGTTTAATTTCAGTGATTCTGATGAGAAACTGTTCACGGGGTGAATGAATAATGTGTCATTCGTACACTTTTTTTTTTCTCATTGGTTCAATGAAAATTAATTTACTCCACCACCTGTAGTAAAATCTCGGTCTTGGCCTGTTAAACACTTCAATATTTAGACGGTGCATCGTTTGATTGCGCTCATCGCACGCTGACAAATATTATGTTGGTCTAATGAGCCATTAAATCCTTGTATCCTTGTTGCCTTTTTTACGTGTTTAAAGTGGACTTCTTTCTTTGATTTTGGTTCATGGCATCACGACAGATCTCAAATTTGAAAAGCTCCTGAAAAGGCAAAATTGCAGAGCAGGAGACAAATGCACCCGGTCCCTGAAAATGTTGGTTTCCTCCTTTGAAGGATGTTTATAGCTACTGAGAAGCTGTCTGAAGTGATGCGGGACAGTATCAAGGCTCATCGAGCTTTGTAAACATTTGCATAGTCAGGATTTACAGTCGGCATCTTGAATATAATCACACGGAAACGGATGGATAAACAGCTGCTCTGTGCATCGCTGTCGGAGAACGAGGCGCTAATGCTGTTTGTTTGTTACATAATTGGGTAACCTGTGCATAATTGCAAGCTCTTTGTAAAATGCAATTCACTTCCTTGCACAAGCACACCCATTTCGCTTGGAACACAGTGCTCGTGCTCCTCAGGGTGAGCACGGCGTCGTGACACCACTGCACTCACGCACGATATGAGTGGTAAATGGTCACCACTTACATAGCGCCTTTATGCACCTTGCACTTTTAAAGAGCTTTACACTGGTTTATATTCACACACACACACTGATGGCATCAGCGCTAGCCATGGGGAGAAAGAAAAAGAATGCCCTTGGAGCCAGGGATCGTACCGCCAACCTCTCGATGGGTCTACAGACTAAGTCACAGCTGCACCATTAGCTGCCTAACCTTAGCCATCTGAATGAATTTGCTTATTATCTACGGTTAACTGTTTATCCTGCACTGCAAGTCACCGGGGTTCACGATTGAACGAGAGCATGGGTACATCCTGGACACTTGCCAGTCGATGACAGGGCCATATTTATAGACAAATAAACATTTGCTTATTCATTCACACAATTTAGGGTCTCAGACGAACCTATTCCGTGTTTTCGAACCGTGGAAGGGAACTGGAAAAAAAAAAAGGAGGAAACCCGCACAAACACAAAAAGAAAATGCAAACTCAACATGGAATTGAACCAGGAACTTCACTGCTGTAAGTGGGATTGCTGACAACTGCGTAGCCTGAATTAGGTTTCAGTTTTAAGGAACTTTGCTCAGACTTGAGTTTTGAAATGTCCTGATTTTTATTTAAGCCTTACACTTTGTTATCATTTAATTTAATTTTCCGTTCCAGACATCTATCCACCTCAATACAGGTAGTCACCTGTCCATCCAAGTGTAACAGCTAAAATTTGCGATGTGAAAGCTTTAACAGTTTCATCGAACCATCCACCCCGTATTCCATACGTGAAAGTTGACATCAACACAGTTAAGTCACAAACCTCACCTTTTTTTAAAAATAAGGCACTTTGAAAAGCATGCATGTGAAGGTGTAATGAGAGAAGAAGCTAAATGTGAATTCTGAAGGATGTCTTTGCTGAGCACCGGGGTCAGTTTTGATTAAGTGCCATTGATTCGTGTACTCAGAGGTCCGTTAAACCAATTCAAGGCCACTTTTTGGTGATCCATGAGTTAAAAAAGCTTATCATTATACTGCCTTTTCCTTTCCTGACACTTTGGAGCTCCGAACACCTTGATAATGTTTGAAGGTTCACACATACTTGGCTACTGCGGGCCACTAGTTAATTCTATTTGGGTCAGTGACTTTAATGAATGAGATTTCATTACTCTTTCTCTGTCTCTTACCCTCCCACTCCGTCAAGCTCTGATGAGATGTTTCAGGACTGGAGCCACACGCTTTCAAAGCGGCGTTTTAGGAATTAAATCATTCGGAACGAAGAATGACAGAGACACAAGGTTTGTGAGGCAGTTTGTTCTTGATATCTGGATCTAGATGTTTTGCTTTTGTTTGCAGCTTGTGCTTTTAGTAGCGATCAGGAGCTTATTAAAAAAAACAGCCTCCTCCAGGGGAACGTTTTAGTTTTACTTTCTCAGGACAACATGGAGAGCAAAGTTACCAGAGGTTACCACAATAAAAACCATGGACTATCAGATGGGTTTAATTGTTTTCATTTTCTCCCGACTTCAGAGTCTGAAAACCCTGCATTTAGTTAACTCCATACTTATTGCGCAAAAATGTTTACACTAGCTCTGGAAATCCCATCCTGGCGTGGCAGGCCAGATCCACTCAGACCTCCTAGTGGCAACATTTCCATTATGTTGCGATAAAACGCCGACCAGTGACCGCAGTAGTTTTTCCCAAAATGAGGCTTCACAGTCTATGAGTACTCTCTGGGCGTGACTTGTTTTATGTGTTCCTATTGAACCATAAGAAGACTCACTGGGCCATTGTTCCTGGTTTCCATGCTGTCTGAACGCACGAAGAAACGGTTTGATTCCTGAAAAGATACCGCAAAGGGGCTTATGAGGGTGCACCTACCAATTTGGTTGAGGTGTAAGTTTCAAAGATTACATCTGAAAGCTGTATCTAATCATCTCCTCTGCAAAAACACAACATTCAGTATCGTTTTATCGTTTCCCGATCTAATCTCCATTGTTTAACTCATCGATGACCAGTATCAGGTAAGAACACGACGAGTGCATTTTTCCTCATTGCGCGTCTCATACATCTTCGTCTAAAGTTTGAACTTTTCAATATGCAAATGACTCATTATAATGTTAACAGGTCTCCAGTTTGCTGCTTCTATGTCTATTTTATTGCACCGGGTTCCTGCAATAACTCTGCGCGAGATTACAGTGTACTCCCATCCAATAGTCGTGCAACATGTGCAGCATCTGAAGCTCATAATGTTTAATTTTGTTTTTGCTCTTTTGGAGGTGTATGTCGCACAGGCGTTGGCGATGTGTGTTTTCCTCAGCAGCGCCTTTGTCAAAAAGAATAAATTCTTTTTTTTTACTTGTTCCAGAAGCTCTAAATTCTTCTAACAAGGTTTTATATTTTCGCTGATACACTATACACTCAATTTTACAACACAAAGGTGCCTCACAGTAGTTTGGATAATCGATAATAATAATGATAATGCGGTTCAGGTCTGAGAGAAGGCGGTGGCCATGTGGATTTGTTTACCCCACAAACTGGCAAAGTTAATGAAACTGCGATAAAGCGAGAGCTACGTGCACCAGGCCATGACATAAAACAGCAGGTAATGGTGCCTCTGTGGCCTGGCGGCAGCTTGGAACACACATTTCTGTGAGTATGTGACCATAAATCCTAAACTTAAGAAGCAGGAGAAGCATATGAAGAGCTTTTGTTAGGACTCGATGCGTCTCGTGGCTTTTTCCACCTCCTGAGGGCAACCTGACGAATGTCAGGTAAACATTTAATGGTGTTTCCTTTGCCCAAAACAAGAGCAAATCAAAGTTGTCCCCTTTTTTAAATGCTTATGGTCTTATTTTTATTCACTTCTCTGGGGCCAGCATGGCGCAGAAGGTAGAGCAATCTTCTTTGGAACCGAACATTCCTGGTCCGATTCTCGGCTCCTTCCTGTGTGTCGAAGTGTTGTTGAGCTAGACACAGAAATCCTAACTAGTCCCCTGGCACTGATGGATGGCATACTGCTGTATATGGGTTAATTGCAGAAAACAAATCTTCCCTCTGTATCCTTCCTCTGTTCATGTCCAAACCACTTTAGTCTGACTTGATGACCAGAACATCCAATATATGCTGCCTCCTGATGCCGTTATTCCCGATCCTAGCCATGCTTCTCACTCCCAAAGAGAACCTCGACATTTTCACCTCCATCTTTGCCTCCCTTTCCTCAATACCCCTGTCCTCCACTCCCCCTGTAGCCTCACCGTTCCACTTGAGTCCCTCTCATTTACACATCTTCTGTCTTCTATCCCAACATTGGAAGAAATTGTTTATCGGCGCACTATCACCTGGAGAAGGAGCTACTTAATTCTCAATGCAATTTGTACTTTCCAGAAATGAAAGCTAATAAGTGGTTCCAACTCAACACACCATGACTGACATGTCTTCATTGATTGTTGTGGAGTTTTTCCGAACTATTCTAAAATATCATGGAGGTTACAGTTTTATTTTTGTTGAATGCAGCGGAACCTTGACGTACGAGCGCAATAACTTGAGAACTTTCTGATATTCGAGTCATCGCTCAGTCAATTTTATGCTTTGTTATACGAGTAGGGATCTTAATGGCTAACGATGGCCATGAATTGGCATTTAAACAAGTCGGACTGCCCGCCGCTAGGTAGCCCAAGGAAAATCATAGAAATACATGCGCGAGGAGGTCCATGAAGAGATGGAGAAATCGTTGATGGTGAGATACCCTGACGGACAGCATTATCTGTGAGAAGGCGGGAGATATTTATGAGGATTTGGTGCAGCGGATGTTAGGAAAATCAATGGACGAGGCATCAAAAGAGTCAGGATGGACTTTTATTTGTATTTCTTATTCTTTATTTATTTGTATTTCTTATTTTTTATTTGTATTTCTTATTCTCCCCTCCCTTTTTTTCTTTGTTTTACTGTTTATACAATTTTCTACTATTATTTATTATTGCTATGTTTTACTTGTAACTCTGGCACAACAATTTCCTCGGGATAAATAAAGTTGTTCTTATTCTTATTCTGATCATTTTAAAAAGAGGACCAGCACTCACTCATTGCTAAGTTAAGTTTAGCGATAAAGCCGTGTGCATAGGGTGCTATGCAATAGAGCACCAATTGAAAAACTCCCCCAACCTCCTCCATCAATCCCCTTCCCCTTCGTGTCGTCATCCGATCTTCATGGTAAATACACATGATGAAACCATTTTATTTATTTACATCCTCCTTATTATGTGCTATTATTTTGTACACATAATTTCTTTTTCTTATTTTAAACACGTAACAAAAAAGGGGGGGGGGATTCATGGCATTTCAATTCAATTAATTTGGGCAATTTAATTAGATATACGAGCAGACTAAATGACAACCTCAGTCATGGAACAAATTAAACTCCTAAGTCAAGGTGTCACCGTAAAGTAAAAGAGATGCGCTTGTGTCCTTAGACTCGACACAAAAGAAGACCAAGGAAGTGTCCGGCGCATTGGGGATAATGTGTCCCGTCCGGGGAACAACTCTGAGGAACAATCCTGTCGGACATTTTTAAGAATCCATTGAGTCCTCAATCCTGCATATTAGGTCACTGAAACAAAGACGGGTTGGAGAATTTGTGCCTCAGCAGCCCCTTAACCGAACACACTTTATGATTTATCCTCTTGCTGCAGAATCCTGTTCCAACTGAATTAACTTTTTCCTTTTCTTTTTTTTTTTTAAATGTGACTCTGCAAGATTCTTTTATCCTCTTCATATGGAGCCCGATTGCTGAGTTGAAGGGATAAGATCCCTTTGATGGCCGGATCTTCCTGTTAAGCTGTTGTCATGGCATCTTTTGCCGAAGAAGACGGCATGATACGGTTTACACACCGGTGCAGTTCCTGCTATTCCAATTTTGAGCTGCACCACCGTTACCTGAAGGCAGATTTTCCTGCCACACATGCACCCATTCCACACCATAGACATAACACTGAGAGACACAGATCACCAAGTGCATGTTCAACTTCTCAGAAGAATTTACTATTCTAGTAAAAGTCATGAAGTGCACCCACAGCTGTAGAGTGCGGCCTTACTCATGAAGATTACGATCTATGTTCGCCGTAAAGGTCGACATATGCAGGTAAGTCGTGCAATTTTTCCACAGATGGTCCAACCTAGAGTCAAGACGTCTAGTTTTCCCTACTGCAGATGGTGATTTCCCAAGGAAGGTGTTACAGTGCCTGAATTGTATCTTATGACACATAGCAGGTTGTTATAGTGTCGGTTTTAAGACAGCAGCAAGGCGCCCTGTTCCTAGAGCTGCGTGTCATGTGAATCAGAGACCAGAACGAAATGGTGAGTAAATACGTCCGATCTCGGTCTTTATCTTTCTGTTCTATCCTCGTCACTCTCGGAGGGCTTCAGTGGGAGCTCAAACAAAAGCCCCCAACAGCCAGGAGAGGAAGAAGTAATATCCAACGAATCTCCGCAGGGACATCTCTGACCACGCAAGGTGTACTTTCACAGCTGCTTATTAAGTCCTGCAGATCTGGCTCAACTCCCTCTCCAGGCACGTTGCAGTAAATGCAGCAAAACCTCCATGTTGATTATCTTGCACTGTGTTGATTGTAGTTTAATGCCTTCTTGTGTGACAGAGGACTTTTCGGCTGAGATTCCTTCAGATGGCCTCTGGGGTGATGGAGTAATCCAGGACATCAGCAATCCATCTAATGAGTTTTAATATGCCCTCCATATATAGCTGACATGCCGCGGGTACGGGCATCAATCAAATCGAAATCTATCCCATCACGCAAGCCCCTCATGTCAGGTGTGTAGATTCCTCTCACATCTCTGAGTCGCGCACACTCCCATCAGCAAGTAAAAAGAACAAAGTGTTGTCCCTGTAACTAAAGGAAAAACAAGGGTAGGGAGGGTCAGAGACACTGATGACTCTATCACTGTCAACACTATGGGAATGATAAGGGATGAGGAGAAGACCTGTTGTCAAAACCATTTGTCACCTTGTTGTTTTGCCACTTGTTACTGAGAGGATAGAGAGCACCAGGAAGAAGGTTCTAGACACTGCAGAGAGCTGGAACTTCTTGCCTTTCCACTACTGACAATCCTTTGAAATTGTATTCACACACAAATGAATATCTAACCCTGTTCGTAAGGAAGCCCTCGGTGTGAAATCCAAATAAGTGAAAGAGCAGAGATATCTCAAGAGCGCGGCAAAGCGTTTTTTGTTTTTTGTTTTTTCCACAGACATTGTGGATTCCAGCATTTGCCTTCTTATTCTGGGTTTGGAAAGACCGCCATCAGGGACAGCACCTCTAAGCGCACCTCAAGTTAAGTTTGTATGAGTTGATACAAAAATTAGGACAGGGACCTTAACACATTAATTAGATTAATCAATTTATCAAAGAAAATTGAGAGAAATTATTTTTTTAATTGCACTTTAATTTGCACCACCGAAGTTCCAGGGGGACAAATTCAGCATCAGCATGATGAACAAGGCCGATGAGAAGACTGGTTGAAAGGAAAACGTAATGTTTATGAAAGTTAGATTAAGAAATTAATTTTGAAAGTTCCAGATGGAAGTATAAATGAAAATGCTGTTCTTTGCATTTTATGCAGGAAGGGGCTTAAAGAAAATGGAGCACCTCCTCGCTCTGTGAGCCCCTGAATGCTAATGCCTTCATTGGGCTAATGCTAACTTTGGTAGGAAGAAGAAGGTAGCTCATTTGAGTAGGCAGAGTGTTGCCGGTCAACACGGGACCACACGTCAGGGTTCAAATTCAGAAAGAAAAAGTCCAAGTCAACATCGGATGAGTCGGCCAATCAGCTAGGAATATGGATTGCTGTCCAGATAGAAATTGACAAAACAAATCTTGCAGCTGTCAGGATGGAAGGGAAGCAGAACAGGTGGTGTTGGAGAGACACAGATGTGTTTCCTGCATCTACTCCTCTGCATTAAGGACCGATGGGAAAACAAACAGGATTCTGAAGTTTAAGTTGTGTGTTTTCATTCATTCATCGAAAAAACGTAAATATCTGTTTTCTCAATTTAAATATTGTTATAGAAATCTTCTGTTTTTTTAATCAAGATTCAAGATTCAAAGTTTTTATTGTCATGTATAGAGTGTAGAAATATAATTTCCTGTAAAATGAAATTCCTACTTTGCTGTCTGCAGTGCATTGGGATATGTGCTGGTAGAAGAATGTAAACATTATTATAAATATGATTATGCCTATGAATGTGAACAATGCAAAAGAACAGTGACAGTGCAATAAGATGTTTGAGTGCAGCTTGGTGCGCAACTCACAAAGTGCAGGTGCAAGGATGAGTGCAATTTGAGCGCAATTTAAGGGGTAGTAGACTTTTATGTGTATAAAGAAGAATGAGTGTCAGCTGTTTAAGTCTCTAGCTTGAAATCCATATGCATTTTTTCACTTTACACTCTTTAAAGTTGTCTTTCCTTTCTACAGCCTTTATTCTTTGCACTATAAAAATATTTAAACCCTTTACAGGTACAGGCACAAATCTGTCTTTTAGGGTCTTATAATATATTAATTATAATTTATCCTTTATTAGGACCCATGGGGAAATTTATTCTCTGCAATTAACCTCTCATGGATGGGCAGTAGGCTGCCTTCAACCAGCGCCAGGTGAGCAGTTCAGTGTCTTGCTCAACAACATTTCAACACACTAGGAGGAGGCAGGAATCGAACCAGGAATGTTTATTTCCAAAGACGATTGCTCCACCTCCTGCACCACGCCGCCCCCCCTAACTATGCCATATTCTGCTGTATTTGTGTTGCCATCAATGCTTCTAGATGGCAAAGGCATTTTGAATCTCTTAAAATATATTTGTTAGAGTATAAAGTTTAGGATTAAAACTGGATTTGGCCTAGGAGGGTGGGAAGTGGAGTTAAAAAAAAAAACTAGCCTTAAAAATGCAGTTCAAGTGCCCATCTGCTGTGCACACACTTTTGTCTTTGTGACTATCTAGACAAACACTCAAACACACACACATTCCTCAAGATCAATGCTTCTCCATATAGGATTCAACAAAATGCCAGAAAACTCCCACCATACTGCTGTTTTTTTTTATGAAACATGCTAGTTCGCAAACCAAGACCAATTGTGCATGCATAGTTTAGATTTTAAGTTATATCTCAGCATGTATATTTGGACTGGGGGCTCAAAACACTGAAATGAAAGAAGCGACTGATGTTCACTAAAGTAGTAACTTTGTATAATCCCCCGAGTAACAAACTAATATGCAGTTAACTCCATAAATACATTATGTA
Organism: Fistularia commersonii; assembly: GCF_037954325.1. Classification (NCBI taxonomy): domain Eukaryota; kingdom Metazoa; phylum Chordata; class Actinopteri; order Syngnathiformes; family Fistulariidae; genus Fistularia; species Fistularia commersonii. Next base: position 11,363,325 of record NC_141290.1, read on the forward strand.
TGATCCATGGTTGTGTTTCTTTTCCTTGACTCATTTGCATTTGACAACGAAGCGTTGCAGTAGAAATAGGAAGCTGCCGCCGACCGTGAATCTGTTCCCGCGGCTGTCCTCGCAAGTTGCAGACCTGAACTTGGGTGCTCCCACAGTCCACATTTGAGGATTTGATCGCAGGGAAACCAAGACGCACATCTGCATTTAGTCTTATCAATCGCTGCCTCGGTAATATGCCTGGCATTATTCTGCCCCTCGCGTTCTTGTGAATTCATTTAATGGCTGATTGTCTGCTGCTTACATGCGCGGCGAACCAAACCGACCAGTCGGGGAGACATTTCAATAATTGCACCGAGTGAATCCCCCTGCATACGAAGTAAAGGGGGGGCTGAATTATGAATATGAATTCAAGAAAATAGGAACATGCAACTTATTTGTAAGTTATTTGTGATGCAAAAAAATCAACATTTATTCCGTTACAACCCTCATTTCTCCGATTTGACGTTTTTGCGTAGAGCAAATACGTCTTCGTGTCAGCTGGGTTTGAGGGTCACACCGGGACAAAGTGCTATACCAACCCCAAGGACCACGTGGGGCAGCTCTGGATGCAAATTTTGAATTTCATCATCCGTTCTTCGCATCCGTTTCTTTCACACCGATTCCTTCATCCAAAGCTTCTGTCGTGTCTCCCTGGTCTTATATAAGCACTTCAACTTTTGCAAAAAATGCTGTAATGAGCCTTCTAACGTATTTTTAAGGGGACGGGTAATAGCGAGCAACTGCACCACACGAAGAAAGGAGCTGCGGCATATTTCTGCGTGATACATTTTTTAAGTCGGTAAATAACTGACACACATCTGCCAAAGACAGCTGATTTCTAGAACGCCAGAGACGGAGTCAGAAACTATGACTGTCACACTAAGTGCATGTTGAATATTTATTCACAACAGATGGGACTTTTTGTTGTTGTTGTTAATTCTCCTCTTTTACCCCACCAGAAATGAAGCAGTCGGGGTTTGATTGAAATGTAAGGCCCGTGTTTTACGCGACAATGTTTTTTGGGTGTTAAAGCGAAATGTCCTCAAAAGTCTGAAAACAGACACGTGCACTAAGGTTGCAGTTCATTACCATGAATGGGTGGGTCAACCATGACAACAATGGCGGACTCCAGAGTACTCCAAAGAATTTCCACTCGCAATAATCGATTGCTCATGTCTGATTGTCCGATGTCAGTGTCTTAACGCATTTATTGTTTGTGTTCATCTCAAAATCACACCAGCAACCGCTGGTCTACCACCTGTACTGCAGCATCCCTGGTGTTTCATGTGGTCTGGTTGTTTTCAAAATTTCAGCGTCTGTGCCTTGAACAATTCAAAAACAGGGACTGAAAATAAAACAGGAAAGTCATGTAAAATGGGCCTCGTTGTACTTTCCTAAAACCAATATACTAATGGTGAACTATGCTCCATTACCGCTATTGGTCCCTCATTTTCAAACCACCCAAAGCATTCAGACATTTGACAGAAAAGAAGATCCATGACCAGCGATTGATTTTTTTTTTCATGGTTATCCAAGGAAAATTGGGCTGAACGTCTGATGGGGAGTCGGAGCGTTCGTATCTGGTCGCTTTTTACCAAAGCTGTCACCATAAACTGCAGAGAGGTGTCAATTAAACTGAAAGTCACTGGGCTGAAAAAAAAAAAAAAAAGAAAATATCACAGAAACAGAGGGACAAAAATTTGGCGTGTTTAAAGAAAAGAACGAGAAATCCATGGTTTAGTAAGTCAGGAAGATGACAACTCAGAAATGATAAAAAAATTCTTTCACCAACGAAGAAGAAAAAACTGTTATTGAATGTTTAGAAAACTCCCGGGCGATTCTTCATGAATATAAATACCCGGTGTTTATAACAAGATACAAACCAGTCAGAGATGGATTTGAAAGTCTACATTATATTTTTGCAAGAAAACGTCCCCCAAAAAAGAGAAAAAATCCTCAGCTTGTATGAAAGGATGAAAGTCAGAAATAGAAACAACCGAAAAGTACAGCTCACATTACAAATAGCGTCACATCATCCGTCAAACATATTAGCATGTGTAGCTGGATATGGATCACAATTGAAAACGGCCATGTAACCAGAAGTGGAATTTCCTCTTTTGCCTAAAAATAGACCCTCTTTGTTTGTCCATTTGTCATTAAATATACAGAATTAAAGATCAAATTCTGAGCTCTGTGAGGTGTTGGTACATGGATACAAATATTTTTAGTTTTGTATTTTAAAAGACTTTTAAGTGTAAGCTCCATCACTGCATGGGTTACTTCTGCCTTTTCCAGTTTCCTCCAACAGTCCAAAAATATAAAGTGGAAAATCACCCAGACGTGTGAATGAGAGGGTGAATATTTATATGTCTCTATCTCTTGCCCAAAGACCACCTGTCCCAACGACAGCCCGGATAGACTACAGAATTGCTATTTTCCAGAGTACAAGGTAAGCGGACTAGGTAGTGAATGAGTGAATCTCAAATTGTTGTGCCCAATGGGAAAAAAACAAGCATTTGAGAGTGAACTCTGAGGAGGGCCTGTCTGACTGATGGTGAAATCAATGCTGGCAAACTGATTTTTTTTAATCTGAGGGGCTCAGAAAAATAAAAAAGAAGTCACTTCAAAGCCGGTCACAATGTTCCTCCGGTGACCCACTTCAAAAGACCGATGGAGATGTGCAAGTCGACGTTCAAGAAAGTGTATATCGCCATTAAAGCCGACAACAGCGAAATTGCTCTCGCGACTCATGTACTGACAACAGTTGCTCCTGAAGCCTGTCTTTCGCACTGCATTAAATTGAAACATAAAAAGACTTTGCAATCACAAACCAGTAAACTGGGGATGGACTCATGCAGGGATTACAGCGTTTTCATATAAATAACAAACTATCAGTACGGCAAGGACCGCAAACAAGTCCATAAAGTTACACGGTCCATAAATACCATTTTCTGCAGGGAGAGCAAACTAAGCTCCAGATGTCGGAAAAGACTCAGACTCGGCCAGAGTAAACCGCGGATGAAGAACAACACCACCAGAAAAGATAATAATTCGGCAACGAAAAGGCCAAGCAAACAGGACCGGCGAAGACACAGAACGGTAATCACCATCAAGGCGGATCTGTGACAGACAGGACATGTAACAGAAAAAGTACACTGTGGCAGATGTGTGAGATTATACAAAGGAGTCCAAAACAGGAACAGCTGTGACTGCTGGAAAGCGTGACTGCAGGAAATTTATCAAATAAACAAGTAAATGGATAAGTGAATAAATGAATATAATCGAATAAAATAAAATAAAATAAATTAGAATCAGATGAAAAATAATAAAATATTTAATTACTCATTGTTATACGTACAGTCAGGGTCAAGGAAGGCGAGGGGTAGCGTCCGGGGCTATCCCAGCTATCATTCAAACTGGACAGGCCACCCCAAAATAATAAGAATAATATCAATACTAATACTTCTAATACTAATAATAATAACAATGTTTTTTCACAATGTTTAATTTCTTTGTTTGGTTTTAAAGTTGGTTTAAAGAGAAAAATACTTAAATTAATCAAATATAAAAAGGAAATTGAACCAGTCATATGTTTTATAGGAAAAACAACAGAACAAAAAAAAAAGAATGTATGCAATGACAAATTATCTTTATCCTTTTTACCTGCTGAACAGTGGCTGTGGTACTATGCTGATGGAAGTGGTGCCAGATTTTGATTCATAGCCTCTGCTGTAACGGATAAAAGACAAATGTTTCCCTTTTAATCCTGTTTGTGTAACGATATTCGCTTCACTGCAACATTTCCCTAATACGAGTAAATTTTGTTTTACGTGTCCACATCAAATGACCGAGACTGATGTTTTATCCCTGAGGCGGAGACAAATATAAGGACACTCGAGCAAACCAAGGGCAGCTGGGGAAGGGGAGACCAACCAAGGACAAGAGGAGGAGACTGGGAGGAGCAGCGACAAAGAGAGCGGATGGAGATGAGAAAGAAAGCTCAGGTGGCGCCCGTGGCACCCGACTGGGGTTAGCGTCACGCTGTTCCAGGCAAAGGAAGAAATTCCGATCCAGTTCAGAATATGTAATGACCAAAGTGCTGCGACTTGGTATTTATGCTATAACCTAATTTCTAAATTCAACAAAAAGCATAAAATAAATGAAGTTTGATTACATAGAATGTTGAATTTTTGTAATTACTACATAATATATACCCTTTGAAGGTCATTTCTATTATTCACATACAGGTTTGGAAATCCACAATCTAAAAGTTGACATAGCGTTGAGTTCCGTGACTGAAACACGTGAATTCTATTATGCCAACAATGTGAATAACAGCGACTTCATGCTCATATTAGTGAGTTACATGAATGATGAAGATAAGATATACAAATAAAAGAAAAGAAAATAAGAATAAGAATAATGATGATGATAAAAATAAAATGTACAACAACGACAAATGTAATAATGATAATAATAATTGTAATAATAATTATTATTCTTAGAATTGGCGGGCAGCACTGGATAGTTAGCGCTTTGGCCTCACAGCCTATTGGACCCTGATTCGATTCCGGCCAGGAGACCTTTCTGTGAGGAGTTTGCGTGTTCTCCCCGTGTCTGCTTGGGTTTCCTCTTGGTTCTCCGGTTTCCTCCCACAGTCCAAAAACATGCAAATTAATTGGAAAAAAATTGGGAAAAATTGCCCCAAATGATTGAGTGAGTGTATGGTTTTTTGTCTATATAAGTGGCCATGCGATCCAGTCCAGGATGTATCCCGCCTCTTGCCCAATGACAGCTCGGATAGGCTCCAGCATCCTCTGCGATCCTGAGTGCAGGATACGCGGAAGAAGATGGATGGATGGATGGATGGATGGATGGATGGATGGATGGATGGATGGATGGATGGATGGATGGATGGATGGATGGATGGTTAATAATTGGCACACTCAATACAACCAAATATATGTTGCTTTCTCTCTACTTACTTGCTTATTTTTCTTCGATTAACACCCTATCAAATTATATGATTTCATTGTGGACAGCAAAGAATTTCATTGTGCAGGGAAATATATTTCCTGATAATAATAACAATGACAATGATAATACTAACAATAATAACAACAATAATAATAATAATGCTGGGATCCAACAGGTATACATTCAATGAGAACAATAAAAGATACTCAGTATAGGTCAGTAGCAGGGGATCAACTCAGAATGACAGCATCAACTTGCCATGGTTGTTTACAGAGCACAAAACACCTCTCGTTGCCCAAGCAGAAAATAAAGTCCCCGAGTTGCCGATTAAAGAAAATAAATTAAATTCCACCATTAGGCATGTCTGATTCAGTGCTTTTAAGACTCTCACTAGACTCTTGTTCCCTTGATTGCAGACCTTTTTGTTCCAGGTCAGCCAAATGGCTAATTTGGCAGGGCCCAATTAAAAAGTTCGGCACAACTGACACCCTCTTGTCATTCTTCGAATATCTTGGACCAAAAATAAGTAATTGGAAGGTGAAGGTAACCCTCAAACCAAGGAATAAACCTTTCAAGAAATGAAACAGAGGCACCAGCCTGGGGCATTAAATAAATAAATGGGGCAATGCGGGCGTGAACAAAACAGTCTCCAGTCACCCCAAGCCCAAATTGTGCCTCGCACGTGTCCGTGGCTATGGCGCCGTGCACAATCCTCCACTGGAAGTCACTTTCCAGTTTTTCCAGTGGTGGATTGTGCAGGGCTCACCAGCTCCTGTTTAGAAATGCGCCCGGTCTACAGAAATCACCTGTAGTACTAATTACTTTCAAGCCTGGGGTTCCAAAGGTCAGCAGCAGGCTGTCTGTCTCCCCCTACTCCCAACCTGTGGCAGGATGGTTAGCAAGCGGACCCTGTAGTCGATGTTCTTATTCCATTACTCGTGGCGGGAGTGATCTGTCACAAAGTACTTCATGTAGGCTGGGAGAGTGTCACTTACTTTCTCAGTGACCCTGGTGATCAGGGTCACTGATCACCCTGGGGATCAGCGGAAGATAGAGGATCGCAGCTCAGGTCCAGCATTTTCCAGACCAGCAAAAGTCCAGGATGAGCCTCTGGATCTCCTCTAACAAGGCTCTTGGCGGCACTTGTGCAAAGAGCTTGTGCCAAACCACAGAGGCAATCAGGTTATTGACAACTAGCACTGTTACCCTATAGGACAGCTGTGGTAGTAGCCACCTCCACTTTGACAACCCTGCACTAACCTTTTCTTTCATTCCTTCCCAGTTATTTCCCCTAAAGGTGTCAGTCCCAAGTCACACCCCTAGCACCTTAAGGTTTTCCCTTTCCCATCTGAGGCCACCATGTAAGGTGGGCAAAGTGTGGCCACCCCACTGGCCCAGCAGTAGAGCTTTGCTGTTTTCCCAGTTCAGCTTTGGTGAGCTCACCCTCTCATATAGAGAGACAGCATTCAAAAGGTGCTGGACATCATCGTAGTTAGGAACAACAACATGTACAGCGCCAGAATAAGCACACAGGGTAAAGGAGTGGTCCTGTACCCTTTGCTCCAGCAAGGGGAAGCCTTGGAGCGGGTTCTTGAGTCGTGAGAGCAAAGGCTTGATGGCTAAAGCATAGAACACCAGAAGAAGAAGAAAGTGACAAAAACGATTTGAACCTGACACACTCCTGCATGCTGGCTGGTTTTCATTGGGTTGTGGACACGTTGCTGGCCACGAGGAGGGAAAACGCTGTGCATGGAGACCGTCAAGAATGCAATACCGCAGCAAAAACCAGGATGACCCCCTTGAGGTGCCAATCATTCTGAATTCTGAATGTTAGGACACACATGCCCAAAGGAGATCCCCAAGCTGGTCCCGATGACCTGGTCACCACCTTGCAGTTCTGCGACCATTGTTGTGTGTGTGTTTGTGTGTGTGTCTGTGCATGTGTGTTTGAATGCAATCTAGTATAAAGCGATATGAAACTGCAAACTGTGAAAGTGCTATGTAAGTAGAAATAGTACCTCAATTGTTCATACTCCAAAGATTCACAACTGTCTTGCTAATTTTTCCAAACACCTAACACCTAATTTTTGTCTTGTTGTATCTTTTGTAATTTAGTCTTTCAAAATTTTCAGCCATTTGTTCCTTTTAACGCTCAGTCGGACACAAAAGTGTTCTCTAACGAGAAACATTATCAGCTACCCTTAATGGGTTTCGGTAAATATCACAAAAATCTGCCCAGAGAGCAGAGACTCTTGAGCATTAAATAAAACATAGTGAAAATTACAGAAAACACATCTAAAGTGCATACAGGCAGTGTGTACTGTAGTAATCTCTGTAAAAAAAATGAGTACAAAAAATTCACTGTTGCATGTGATGCAATATTGAACAACTTTTCTGTTATCTTCCCCTCTTGATTCACCCACAGCCCTTCTTACTGAATGTTTCACAACATTGTGTTTGTGTGTGGGTGTGTGTGTGTGTGTCGGCTTCGCAAAGCATCATTAAAATCACATGGAGACATTGGCCAGGATACAACAGGTGAGTCACGGATGGATAGGCTCACAACGACAAGATATAACTCAACGGCTTAAACCCAAAATGACAAGTAAGTCAGAAAAACCCAACCAGATAGAACTTCTTGTAGATCAGGTGTGCCCACACTTTGTCGCTTTGTTAGCTCCTTTTCAAAAACAATGTAAAAATTATCCATTCAGCCCAGAGAAAATGCACTTTGAACGTGGCGCTATGAAATAATAGTGTTCTTTCAATTGCTTTTGGAAGTGGTAAGTTTTCGGTTTCTTACTAGATTCGGTTCCCAAGCTCATCTCCTACCCACCCTTAGAAAAATTAATTTGAAAGGCTAACTTCCTGGTTAGCTGGTCAGAACTTGCAGTTGCTTGCATGCTGTTGAGTGCTCGTGCGTGGTGACTCATGTATCACAAAAAAAAAAAAAAACAGTTCGAGACTCGCTACCCTGTATTTCAATCAAATGTCAAGTACGGCAAGGAGGATAGATGACAGAATTTGGTTGGAATGCAAACTACCACGCGACCAACCGGTCGATGGTGATCCACATATCGGGCACAGCTGTTGTAAATAGTTCCCACTCTTGCAGGACAAGGAACCCGGAATTCCAAAATTCCAAGGTAAAATGAGCAAAAGGGTTCATCAGAAAAACTGAAGCTTCTACTGTTGATCCGTTTCTGTAAGTGCCTTTGCGGAATATTCTGCAGCCGTCGCTGGATGAACACAGCTCACACACCCTTCCTTTATGCACTTCGTCACGTTGACACCGCGTGACTAAGAAACCATTTTGCGGGGCCCAACGGCAGAAGTACGCTTCCTTCAAGTTTGGAGTTGGAGTTCTGTCTCTGATGCCTGAGTGTGGATTTTCAAAACAGACCTTCTGATGATTTCTGGATCGACCCGAAAGGTTTTCTTCCACCGCCTCTCGGCTGCCCGGCTCGCCACCACGCTATTCCAACGTGTTAATATCCAAGGTCTCACGGCGGTTGTGACATGGTTGGGCATGCCTTGCAAAACCCGGGAAGAACTCAAAACTTTCACAAATCGCCCGACTGACACTTTCAGGAACGCATGTTTAGATTTCAGAGTTGATTTCTTTCCTTTTTTAAAAAGGAATTGTATCTATCAGAACAAGGACTCGGCATTGTTTAGCTTCTTAGTTGGCTCCTTCTCTGTGTGGGTTTCAGTAACTTTTATGCAATGCTGTTTTCTGTTTTTGTTTTTATTAATACGCAATGAAGTATTTTTTTTTATATTTTCAAGCCGCACAGCAGGGCTCTGACTGTGTTTGTGTCTGGCAAAAAAATTGAACAGTTTCATTATCCATGTTGCCCTTTTTAGAGTGGGCTTTTATTTTTGACGGATACATCAGAACTACTCCCGAATGTGACATTTGTGAATAAAGGACTAAAGGATAATAAAGAAGAATGACACACATGTGATCCTGAGTGCAGGATAAGCGGCAGACGATGGATAGATGGATGGACACGCACGTATCTTGACAATCTCCTATCTCTCGCTCTCTCTCTCTATCTCTCTCCCTCTATGTATACATACACACACACACAATCACACACACATCCACCTTTTCTCAGGCGGACTGAGGCATCCTTTGGCTCTCCACTCTCAACATCAGTTTTGTTAGGCGTCGGGTTTAAAATTTCCAGCCGTAAAACTCGCCAAGGAGTCCGGACTTTGTTCTCCATGCCAGGTCGCATAAGCCGTCGAGAGACGACACCAAAATACCATGAGAGAAATCAACGCACGCCACCCCCCACTTTACTCCAGCGCTCATTCCTCCAGTCACTTACACCCGGCCCAAAGATGGAGCTCATTAAACTCATTATATCTCAAAGGAGGGGAAACCAGATCGCTGAATTTCCAATCCTCAGTTTAGCAGAGATTTGAAATAACGATCCCCGTAGGAGAGGGGGGTGTTGGCTAACCGTTCAGTGAACAATGGCACGGAGCCGACCCTCCCGAAGTATCGAACAGCATCAAGGGACGCGGCTCGGCGGGATCAGCGTAAGGAAGGGTGGATCTTTGCCATTGATTGCGGTCACGTGATTCCCGGCTGTGTGCAACATGACTGTGTGGGATCTGGTGGCGGCAACAGGGCTTTTTTTTTTTTTTTTTTTTGTCCTGGTGGACGTGGGAGACCTGCAAAAGAGGTGTTTTCAAAAGCCGTGGCTTTCAGGCCCATAAGGCTACATTATACCTTCTCTCAAGGAGAATCTTATCTGTTATTCTTGTACAGTCCTCCGAGGTGTTAGGGCACATGAATAAGCTGCAGCCTACAACGGTTCTCCGGTTTCCAGCTCAGGGAAATAGATGTGTGCACCATTTCATCTTTTTTTCCACGCGGAGGATCTAATTCCAGGTGCCAGGACTGTCGCTCTCCATGGGCATACCGATGAGGAGAGCTTGCCGTTCACGAAAATGAATAAATGACATAAATCGAATAATTCACCAGTTCAGCAACAACAAAAAAGGATGCCGTATCTGCTGAGTTACAGTGTCCGGCTTTGCGCACAAACGTACATCGTTCGGCTTGTGAGGAGCAATTCTGTTTGTTTGAGCGGTGAGCCCTAAAGCAGACCTCGAATGGAAATAGCAAAAACAAAAAAAACAAAAAATCACAGCTGCGTTCCAAATCAGTCACGATGTTTAATCGCAGGCGGTCTTGCATCTGCAGTATTTTCAATAACATATTAAGTATCTCCATCGGCCAGCGGCGATCCAACAGCGGGCCGGTGTGTTCAAATGTCTCGAGACCACCTCTTATCTTCAATAAACTTCACAGCAACCCAAATAATGTAATTGTTCAGCAGCTTCTTGGACAAGGCACAAACTGAAATTATTTGTACAAATACTGCAACTACTTTGACGACTACTACAGCCAATAATGATGATAAGGATTACAAATGACAGCCCACAAGCAGCAAGGCTACTGGTTTGATTCAAGCTGTAAGCTCGGAGCAGCTTTCATTTCTTTTAATCCAAAGAGAATTCATTCATTTATTATCTACCAGTTATCCTGCACTGTATGCGGAAATGCTTCTGGTCACCAATTGATCGCAGGAAATATACAACCAATCACTCTCTCATTCACACATCTGGACAATTTTTGGGTCTAAAATTGACCATCAGTCTGTGGGAACACGGACGATCCACACAGAAAGGCTCCCTGTGAATATCAAACCGGAGTTCTTCTTTCTTTAAGGCGGAAGCGCTAACCACTGCACCACTGTGCCGCCCGCTTGAAGACTCTCGATTGCCCATAGAAGTGAGCGGGACAGTGAATGGTTGGGTGTCTCTATATGTGGTTCTGTGATTGACAGATGGCCAGTCCAGGTTAAGCCCAGCATCTCACCCGATGTCAGCTGGGATTAGCCTCAGACCTCCCGCACCTCCACTCCACCCCTGCAACCTATGTGCAGGACAAGTGGTATACAGCATGACTGCCTGAATGAATGAATCAACCAACCAACCAACTCTTGGCGAAATCTTTTTGTCATGGCAACTGGACTTGAATTTCTTCATTTAAAGATGTATCACCCCGCTTCCGAGAGGCTTCTTCAGTCCTAATGACCTGTGGGGAATTTCCAAATATAACCGCCAGGGTTGTAGGCGGCTCTAGGTTATGGTGCCTTGTTGTTTAAATGTAAGAGTCAACCGTCAGAAACTAGGTCTAAGGGGGCTGCTATGCGAATTGGGGTGTTGTTCATAGGAATGAAACCGCAGATTAGTGGGATTACCTGGGTTGGAACGTGAATAGATAAAGCTAAACAAACCAACGAACAAACCAACCAACTGACTGAACAGATGGTAAGTGATGCAGTGGTGGTGATAAGATATCTCTACCTACTAACTCATATTCCAACAGCTGAATGAAGAGACCGGGTCCGGCCCGAATCACTGAATATGGTCAAAACGCATGGATTCATTGGAGGTCGTATACGGTACGCATGGAGGGATACCTCACCAGTGCCTTATATTCCAGCAGCAGCAGTTAAGTGCAGTCGTCTGCATAAATCATTTATTATCCCTTTTAATTGGATTATTTTAGATCTACTGCTTCCACTGGCTCTACTGATGACAAAGTAGCTCACTGGCCTGTAGCTGTTATCGGAAGTCAGTGGTTTAATGACCTGGTTCACTTCAGATATAAGGGGCCCAAGATAAGATAGGAGTCCTGAATTTAGATCAGAATTTTTGATAGCGCATACGGTGTAATACAGTTTGAACTGCTCCTATGTAAGTTCATCTTTTTTTTTTTTTTTTGCAAAACGCCCGTCCTTCTCTGTACCTGTTCAGGTTGTGGATTTGATGCAAAAATAAAATGCTGTTTTTATTGTCTCCACGTGCCACCGACTATCGTCTGACCATTTAGGATTCAGACCTGTGTTTCTCATAAATCCTTGGGATTTAGAGTCTTCACGCACACACTCGAAAACGATTCTCGTGCCCTACCTGCTCGGAAATATTCATTCATTCATGATCTATACTACTGATCCTGTACTCAGGGTCGAAGGCATACTGGAGCCTATCCCGGCTGTCATTGGTTGAGAGGCTGGGCTCACCCTGGACCGATTGGCGATCAATCATTTGGCCAAATGGAGACATACAACCATTCCCTCTTCCATTCACACCTCTTATAGAGACCTAGAACCGTTCATCCTCTAATCCACAAGTCAAATAGAGACATATGTCTGGGCAATTTGGGGTCTCCAATGTATCTCCTGCGTGTTTTTGGACTGTTGGAGAAAACCGGAGAACCCAGAGGAATCCCACGCAGACACGTTGGGAGAACGTGCAGACTCCCCTGTCAGAATGGAGCCAGGAACCTTCTTGCTGCAAGGCAGAGGCGCTAACTTCATCTTCTTCTTCGGAATCTGAAAGACCATTCCCTGCATCGGTTTCGAGTTGTTACCTCATCAACAGGCCTCTTCCTGTCAGCGCCTTAACTGCTTCACATTTTCGCTTTTTTACCAGTGAAGTGGGCAATCCTGCTCCGACCGCCTACTTATGTGAGCACACACACAAACACACACTCTGCCATGTGGCGACAACTTAATCACACAACTGATTTTTTACTGAGGTTGTCGACCTCCGGCGAACCATTTCTACTTCTTCCAAAGGTAATCCGCGCAACCTTTTGTGCAGAACCAGTTGCGTTCCATCTGTCAAGAAAGAATTTAAATAAAAGCGGAGCTTTCATTTTTATTTTTTTTACAAGCGCCTCTGTTTTTTTTTCCCCTCTCTGTCGGCGAGTGCAGCCGCTGCTAGCCTGCCATCTGTCTTCTGGCTCCACCTGCTAAACGCGTTTCAATTCACCATTTCTCAGCCGCGCTCGGGACAAGCGACGCGTCACGCATCTCTCCTGACGAGCTCGACGGTGGGCAAGGACCGCTGAGCGGAAAATGTCAGGACTGTTTGTTAATTTTGGGGGGAGCGCATTTAACAGGCAAGCAGAATGACAACCCCACCTGTTCCTTCGTCGGTCTCCCAACAGCTCCACGGAGCTCCCAAGGAGTTTGGCTGCTGCTTTAACAAGAGAGGAAAAATGTCGAAAAGAAGAAAAAAAAACTTGCCTCGTTGTCTAAACTCCCCAAAAAAACAACAGATTGTGGCTTCTCCAAGAAGCGGATATGAGTAATCGAAGCAGAAATTTTAAGAATGGTCCGGCCGACCCGAATCGCTGCGGGTTCATAGCGGGAAAAAAAAAAAAGAGATTGTTCGATAAATGTTTAATGGTGAGCATAACACAGATTTACTTTAGCAACTTTATACTGTTTCAGATTGACTCTCCTAACCAGTGAAAAATACTCCGGAGACACACACATATATATATATATATATAGTATCCAGGGCACACTTTAGCTATGTAGCACACACACACGCTGAGTTACACACTCATAAATATCTCCCCATCATTACTCTTGTTGCTGTTAACCTGCCTCAGTTTCACTCTTAAGCCCCACAGACCCCCCCCCCATTAAAACGCCTCGCTAGATACACAATGTAAATCAGTGTATAAATAAATACATATATATGTCCCAAAAGTTGGCCTTAGCGATCAACACAGCGCGTATCAAGGCATCATCCAGGGCTGTCTCTCTCAGCTGCACAATACAGACTGTGACCTGGACAGCAGGTGTTGGTATTAGAATTTGTGGTTGTCAGTATGAATGAATGAAATGTCATTCATTCCTGCTCAGAAGGGCTGGAGCCTATCCCGGCTAGCACTTGGCGAGAGGCGGGGTTCACCCTGTACCCATCACCTGTCAATCACAGGGCCGCATATAAAGACATAAAATACATTCACTCATTCATACATCTATATCCATCTGACACATACAACCATTCACTCTGTCCGTCACATGTCATATAGAGACACAAATCTGGGTAATCTTGGGTCTCCGATTGCCTCCTGCATGTTTTTTGACTGCGGGAGAAAACTGGAGAACCCAGAGGAAACCCACGCGGATACGCTGGGGAGAACACACAGGCTCCAGACAGAAAGCACCCCCTGTCGAAATCGAAACAAGGATCTTCTTGCTGCAACTCAAAAGCTATAACTTCTTCTCCTTCCTCCCTCCACCCCGAGATGTTGCTGTATCGCCGTTGACGACAGTGCGAGCCAGGCTTCTTCCAGCCAGCACGTTAACAGTCACATTTTGACTGTTTTTTCCAGTGAAGTAGGCATCCCTGCTCCAACCGCCTACTGATGTGAGGACAAACACAGACACACACACACAAACACACACACACACAAACACACACACACTGCCATGTAATGACAACTTAATCACACAACTGATTTCTTTTAAGGTTGTTGACCTCCAAAATACAACCATTCATGCTGTCATACGTCTACCGTAATTTCCAGACTGTAACCCGCTACTTTTTTCACACGCTTTGAACACTGCGGCTTAAACAGTGATGCAGCTAATTTATAGATTTGTTCGGGCTAATGAGCTTCATGGCGCCAAAACATTTAGCCTTGTCACATCGGACCAATGAAATTACCGTGAAATTCTGAGGCCGTTCACTTCTGACTCTAAAGAAGACGACTTGCTTTTAGTGCGCAGGAGGAAGACGAAGATAGAGATCAGCTGGAGTAGGACAAAGCTGAGACAGAAAAAGGATGGATGGATGGACTTTTCCTTGTGTAATTTATTATTAATCTTTTTAATTATCTGAGTTACAGGCACAGTTCAGAAAAAAAAAAAAAAAACATTTCCAGTATGTATTTGTTGATGATGTACTCAATTAAAAGTAAAAAAAAAAATGTTTCTGTGTAACATCTTTCTGTATAAATACCTCATGTTACAACATGGACACCTGCGGCTTAAATATATTACATATACATATTCACTTGTATATACATATATATATATATCAAATATGATATATATGATGATATATATTTACTCACATATATATTTATCTAGTTTTATCTATTTTTAGTCAGTGCGGCTTATATTCAGGTGCACTCAGTGGTCCAGAAATTACAGCGTAATAATAATAATTTATCCCTTATTAATCCCTGTGGGGAAATTTGTTCTCTGCAATTAATCCGTTATGGATGAACCATGAGCAGTAGGGATGCCATCCACTATCACCAGGGGAGGTGATAGTGGAGCGTGTCAACACTTTGACACGCTAGGAGGAGCTGGGAATCGAACCAGGAAAATTCGGCAAAATTATTCACTGTCATATAGACGCATACAACTATTCACTTCCCTATTCCCATGTCATAGATGCATTCTGTGCAACCATTCACTCTTTTCACTCACACTTCACACAGAGACACAGACATTCACTCTGTCATTCACAAATATGGGCATTTAGGATCTCCAATGATCCTCCTGCCTGTTTTTGGACTGTGAAAGAAAACCGAGGAACCCAGAGGAAACGAGGAGAAAATTGAGGCTCCACATGGAAAGCCCCCCTGTCAGAATCCAACCTGTGACCTTGTTGCTGCGAGGCGGAAGTGCTACCACCGTGAAATAAAATCCATTTCATTATTTTTTTTATTTTTTATTTTCTTAACCCTCATTAATAATTTGAGCTGAAAATTCCTCAGATAACACAACGACCATGCCATCTGGAGGCCGGGTTTGTAGCCACTGTATGCAGATGGTCCAAAAAAAATAAAAAATGCCTTGTGGGTACAGGTGCGGGTGCTGTGGAAAAGAGAAGCAGCCACATCCCAACCTTCCGGACAATAAATAATAATAATATGATATAAAAAGATGCGACCATGACACAGTTTGCTTTAAAAAGGAGCTTTGAATGTGTGGTTCCTCTGAGGCGGAGATTGCAGCAGTACCACACCAGTGATGCGGTGCGAGTTAACGTGGGCGAACGCCTTACCAAAACGGGATAAAATCGACTTTTTTTTTCTTTTGGTTCCTGCCACTGAACTATCAGATTTGTCTTTTGTCGTTTTAAAATTGATAAAATGTGCCCGGGATTTTCACATGAACGCCTGAGCGTGTCCTGCAGAGCAGCAGAAGAAGCGGCCCTCACCCACTCAAATTTTATAACAATGCTGCCATCAAGTGGCCAAATCTTATTTTCACATCAATGCCACTTTTCCATTTCAGCATCTTCCTCTCGGGCCCTTATCATGATTAAATTCAGTAACACAAATGTCAGCACATCAGCACCTTTGACCATCCCGATACATTGTCCGGTAACTTAAAGGGTAATGTTTCATTGTGTACACATTAAGTTTACACTCAGGTTCAACACAGAATTCAATATGTAGTACGTCGAATATGACGGTATGCTGGAATAAGGACTTTAGAACGTATGCTTACTAACTGAATTTCTTCTTTGACTCCATTCATTTTCCATAAAAATCAATGTAAATCCTATTTATCCGTTCTCCAGCCCCAAAACGCATACTGTCCTCTTTTGATACTATTTTATGGGTTGGTTTGCGGCAAAAATACAGAAAGGAATATAAGATAAATTAATTATTACTTTGTTTCTGGTGTTCTCTTCTTATTAACACTTGTACTCGGCATTGGGATGCGAGAATGAAGCCTTCTCGCATACGAGACCCTCACCAATACTATCTCCAGCAAGCTGTCTTTCATAAATGCAAACTTTTCTACTTCTTCTAAGACTTGAGTCCTTTGCTTTCTTAACATAGTCCCCCCCTTGAGCTACATCGGCCGTCTTTTGCGCAATGTCATAGTGCTTGCTGAGATCTGTATCTCTCATTTAACTTACTGAAAAAAAACACCAAAAAGCGTTATAAGAAGAGAACACAACAATGAATAATGTAAACAAGGTGGAGTACGACGCAGGACTGCCACTATGCCATGGAAGACCCGTGAGATTATTTGTTTGCATTTGGGTTGTTCATGGGTCAATTCAAAATATGATCAAAATTCTATTTGCGTCTGATTTATTCATGTTGAGCCGATTGTAAGCTTTTTCATAAAATGCAAGAGTGAAAGTGACCTGTGGGGTTAATAGTGGTGCAAAAAGTGTTTGTATGAATAGGAAGTAATTGAAAGGTTATATAAAAGTGTAGAGTTGTGATGTTCAGTTTGATACAGATGATGTGACATCCAGTACAAGAACATTGTGTCTATTATTTACAGCATGTTTCATTTCAGGAGATGGGTGAAGGTCTGGATAGAAGGATGCTGAGGTTGGGCTTACAGGAAGAGGTCAAATGGAGGTAGATGATTGGCTGTGGCAACCCCTGGGGGGAAGCAGCCTAAAGGCAAAGACCAATTCATTTGGCATTTATCATATGTACCTTCCCTTCCTTGCACTGCTTTTCATACAATCAAAACACAATGAAATAATCTGATGAAAATTAATTATATAAATAAATAAATAAATAAAACGGTTCATCCTGGTCACTAGTTGTCACTGCTTGTGACCTCCTCAGATGCACCAAACAAAAATGGTCAGAAGATCCTCCAATGTAACTCTTCAACACTTGTCTCCACTGCCTCGCACTCAGACGGATCACGTACGTTGCGATGGCTCCCTGCTCAATTTGGACCAATATTTTGACTACGAGGGGGATTAGATTCAAGAACGCATTCCTGGTGAGGGTTGCCAGTTTCGAATTAGCCGTCACTGCCAGGACTGGCGGCGGAGATAGATGCAAGCTGTCTTGGAAACTCTGCGACGATGTGACAAAGAAGAAAAAATAGGGGGTGCTTGAATAAAAGTTTACACACATGCAAAGGGGGAAAGACTGTTTTCCACGTTGCTCGAAGATGTGCCCGCAGTATCGCGTTTCAAAATCGATTTCCAGAGGTAGGGAAATGAAAAACAAAGAAGAGATGAAACACTTGTAGGAGCCGAATCAATGGCGCTCGTATTAATACAATCCAAATGTGCGTTTGTAGTGCATGATAGTATCTGCACGGCAGATTCGTTGGACACTGTTTACGCAGACAAACATGTGCACGCGCACATGCAGACACAATTGGTTCCCCTTTCTAATTCTAATGCAACCCCAGCCCTTTCCTGGAACCCGATTTTGCAGCACTTCAAGGATTCCAGAAATCAAGGATTCAAAGTGCAACATGGAAAGTAAGGAAAGGAGTTTTTCACTTTATTGTCCGCAGTGAGTGCCAGATAATGTAACTAAGTACTGCAAGTAACTTAGTAACATAGTAGAAATAAACACATAACGTCCCCTGTATAGACACTAAACAAAATGTGCACTGTTGTTAATTTTTGACCCCCCCACCTATGCAGAGCTTGTTGTTATTAATCTCTAAATAAATATATCCTAATAGAAAACCCACTCTAAACAATAGGAGTACGACTGTAATTAAGGCTGGGGTTCGAGAGAGCGAGAGAGAGGAAGAGTTTCTTAAATCCATCTGGCCCTCACCTGGAGATGCCCCGAGGCCACGAAGTATCAGAGTAACGGGTGTAAAGAGAGTGTTAGAGGCCGGCCGCCAAACCAAATTACAGTTACATTCGTAACATCACACACCACTTCTGGGGGGCAAAGAAAAAAATTCAAGCCATCTTTTCTGTTGTTTTTCTGTGTCTTTGCCTGCAGTGTTTTTACATTTAAGCACATCAAAAGCCTTTTTTCCCTTTTTTTTTTTTTTTTTGCATCTGTGTGTGTTCAAAGTCACATATCAACCAGTGTGAATATTTCCATCCAAGTTCAGAAAGACTTACTTTTTTTTTGGTTGATGTGAGACTGTTCACCTGCAATATATCCACTCCAGATTCCAGTCACTCTGCATTTTCTGAACTGAAGTGAAAAGTAAAGTAAACTGAAAATACACCCGGATCTAATGAAACCTTGCCTGCTTCTTGTATTTCCTCCAAACTAAAAAAAAAAAAATCCTGATGCTGTCATATGACTTACCAAAGGTGTGTGAGTTGTGAACACATTGCAATTCATCACTGAGATGTATTGTATCTTTCTGACAACAGAAAGTGTTTTTTAGTTCCCTTATATAACATTACGATGTGTCTATGTCAAAAGACGGCCCAGGTGTTGCAACATCGTGCAGTTGTAAATGGGGGATAGTAAAAAGGGTAGGGAGAGAGAAAATAAAATCCCCGAAAATCAATTTGAAAGCAATTATGATATCAATATAATTACATTACATTACAGTCATTTAGCAGATGCTTTTATCCAAAGCGACTTACAAAAATTGCAATTCAATAACCAAAGATCCAAAGTACCACTCTACCAAATAGCCATCTCAAAACTATATACAGCATATACATACATTCATTTCTTGTTTTTTTTTTGTTTTTTGTTTTTTTTGGGGGGGGGTGGGCAGGCTACCTGCGTTGATGGGGGCTGAGTGCATTAATAAATTGTTTGAAATCATACTTATAAATGATTCACATGATACAGAGGGAGAAAGCTGAATAGCTGATGGTGATTGTGCTTACTGTGCAAGGGTGACATATGTGTAATGCGTAAAAAAAAATGCTATTAAAATAATGAAAAGATAGATAAGTTAAGACAGAAATGAGCAGCACTGTGACACAGAGGTTTGCGCTTCCACCTCACAAAAAGAAAGTTTCTGTGTCCATTCTGTCATGAAGTGGGTCTTTCTGTGCGTGCTTGAATGAGAGTGAATTGTTTTATATCTCTATATGCGGCTAAAGGTGAGGTCCACCTCTCACTCAATGACAGCAGGGATTGGCCCCTGACTGCAGGATATGCAGCAGGGTAAGCGCCATAGATAATGAATTCAATGATAAGAAATAAATGCCTAAAAAAATAACACTCGCCTTATTAATAAACGCTCCTTTCTCATCAGTGTATATTCTCTGTCTGTGTGTGTGTGTGTGTGTAGACGTTTTCTCTTGAGGGGGTCACAGAGGAGCACTTTGCCCAAAAGGTTTAAGTCAGATAATAAAAATGAATTAATAAATAAATTCATAAATAAATACATAATTCTTTATTTTGAGTGTGGAGTACACCTTAAATAAAATGTATAAAATTCTTCTTATTATTATTATTTTAAATAAATGAATAAGAAAAGAAAACAAAGACAATTGCAGCAGGTGACAGGGCAGGTTCTATAGTGCAAAGAAATGAAGAACCTTAGAAATCAGTGCCAGACAGAGTTTTTGTTCAACAGTGTGATTGTAATGCCCGACACCAAGATGCATTCAGGTTCAGTTACAAAATCCATAGTTTACCGCGAGAGATCGATCGCTTTTCTCGGCTGCAACATCTGTTTGCGCGACTGCGAAACCGTCAAACTCTGGCGTTTTACTGACTGAACCCGATGTGCCGTGGAACGCACGTACGCTTTTCACGTTACATCACCTCATTCCCTCTGATCGTAATTATAATCCACCATCTCCTCCCACAATTACATCCATCCTGGTGGGAGGGCTGACGATTTCGATTTAATTTAAAACGGGATTCTATGTCAATTCAAGTCGAGTCAAGTTATATTTGATTTATATAGGGCCAATTTGCACGTACAGTTGTCTGAGTCTTTTCCAAGTAGAGCAGGTCTGGACCACACTCTTTAGGATTCTTTAAAGAAATTCAACCCCCATGAGTGAGCGCTTGGCAACGACAGCAGGGCCAGACCACCTTTTACCTCAACGTGGGCGGCCTTCTGCCTTGACCGGATTTTGTGGTACGAGGCTTGGGAGCAGCAGCTTCACACTGAAGCTGTAATGCAAGGCGCTAAACCCACTGCATCCGGAGCCCGGGGAAGCTTCGGGATGCAGATCGGAGATCGAACACCTAACTTTCCAATTGGACAGATGCGCCATCTGACGAACGGACCACGGCCAAGACACTCAAGGGCATGTTTAAAGATGCAACATCCATAAATCCGGTAAAAGCAGCCGTATAACAAGTTATAACTAGAGGCTCATTCAGAGAGCGGTGACCTGAGTCAAGGTCCTTGTCATATATCCTGAGAAATTAATGAAACTGTCCACTGGCAAGAGTTAGTGCATGGCTAATATTTTTTTATGTTTATGGACCGTGTTTGAGTTATATGATTTAGTATACATGTTAATAAATTAGGCTGGCAGTTGTGTGTTTTTACCCACACACAGACCCAGAGGTGAAAGCATGAAGGCATATTAAACATCACAGGCCTAGAGGGGCCACCTCACCAGAAGATGCGCTTTCCGCAAATACTAATAGCGTTTTCCTCCACGGGAGGAGGCTTCCTCCTCCACGGAGGAGGAAGATCTGTGGAAACTCTCCCACATTTTCGCTGAGTATCCAAGACAGCTTGCAATCTATCTCCGCCGCTTGTCCTGGCAGTGATGGCTAATTCAAAACTGGTATCCCGTGGAGGACGATATATATATATATATATATATATGTAAAATGTAATATGTAAAAAAAAAAATCTAGGATTCAAGCATTCAAGGATTCTTTATGGTCAGTCATTCTTCATTATGAATTTGTCATTGCGAAACAAGATTAAAATGAAATTATATAAAGATGTGTATGAAATATGCACAACAGACGGGAACTGTATAAGCAAACTACATGAAGAAATTACACGGAAAATACACAAAACAAATATTGGCTTGATAAATAAGCACAAGGATATAAGGCACTTTGTACATTCAAATGCAGGTAATGTGCAAAGTTCGGAATTTGCATCTGCAATGCAACTTGCAGTGTTGTGTGTGTATATACGTACATATATATATAATGACAATTTGAAGCCAAGACATATATAGCGAAGAAAAGGCTGCAAGAATGAGAGGAAAGGTGTACAAGACAGTGGTGAGATCAGCGATGCTATATGGCCTTGAAACAATTACAATGACAAAAAGACAGCAGGTAGAACTAAAGGTTGCAGAGATGAAGATGTTGAGGTTCTCTTTGGGAGTGACCAGGATGGATAGGATCAGGAATGAGTCTATCGGAGGAACAGCGCATGTTAGATGTTTTGGAGAAAAGGTCAGAGAAGCCAGATTGAGATGGTTCTGTCATGTCGAAAGGAGGGAATGTAAGTTTATTGGCAGACGGATGCTGGAATCGGAGCTGCCAGGCAGGAGGTCTGGAGGAAAACCAAAGAGAAGATTTATGGACATAGTGAGAGAGGATATGAAGGTAGTTTGTGTGAGAGAGGAGGATACAGAGAATAGGGTTAGATGGAGAAAGTTGATTCACTGTGCCGACACTAGAAGGGAAAAGTCTGAAGAAGAAGAAGATTTATATACATATATATATATATATACATATATATATATATATACATATATGGTGACAGACAACCATTTACTCTCTTATTCAGCCCCCTTTTCAGAATTGAACCAAGGACCTTCTTGAGACCTAGAAGCACTAACCACTGTACCACCAAGCCGCCCACAGTGTAATAGATTTGATCAAAATGCATTACGATCTTAATGGTTGCACTCACACACACACAGACACGCAAGCACACTCTCTCTCACACACACACACACACACGTACCTTTAGGTTATTTTCAGGACTAATGAAGAAAGACTTGCTAAAGTATTACAATGTTCAACAAACTGACATCCTTCCACATGGAAGTTGTCTGCAGGCGCTTTTTTTTTTTTTACACTCTGTAATTCCCCTGCAAACTGTAGTCAAAGAAAGAAAGAAAGGCAGAAAGAAAGAAAGAAAGAAAAAGTGGAGACAAATAACAAAAGACAGCGGAGGGGGCCTTCTCCTCTGATGTGTAACGCTTGTGCGAACCCACCAAGAGCCATAAAACAAAGAGCTCTGACTCAACTCACCACCGCGGCTTTCTTTCAACCGTCACCCCATTTAGTCTCCGAGAGAAGCTCTGATGGTTAAACGTTAGACAAGAGTCCTTGATTTCAGACGCGTCTGTGGTGGCTGAGGTTTCTCCCTTCCCTCTTTCTCTCTCTCTCTCTCTTAGAGAAGGATCAGATGGGAGGGGGGGGGACATAAACCAAGCACCTTTTCGGGCGCTTTCCCGTGTGTGTGTGCCGTGTTCGACTTTGCCCGTCACGCGATCAGAATCCACAGCAGGCGTGAGCAAGGTGTTTCTTATCATCTAGTTTCCAGCATTGGAATGCCTTTCTTTAGTCATGACTGTTGTGAGGTTTGTTTTTTTTCCTCTTCCCCCTTCCTCTGCAGGGTCACTGTCATACGTATGGATGCCATCAAACGCCCGCCGATAGGGCGCACATGCATCTTGCGGCGGCGGTCACGGCGGTGGTGCTGTGGATCTCCGTCATTTTCTCCAACCGCTTGATCTGTGTGCCCATCTGCGTATCTGATGGCTGTCATTTGTTCCAGCACTGTTAGAGTCTCCGTTACTCTCCGGGAATCTGGACCGCAGGATCTTTTTTGGGGGGGGTGAGGTCGTCGGTGCGGAGGAGATGCAGTTGGGGTCATAGAGAACAGGGTATTGCATAGACGGATGCAGACAGAGTAACACACTATGGAGAAAATTGGAGACAAGGGGGGGGTAACAAACAAACAATGAAAAAAAAAGGGGGCATTTGAGAGGAAATGTGTTTTTCGTTTTTGCCCCAAAATCCTTCAGGACAAACGGTAATTGGAAAAATATGAGGGTGGGATGAGGAGGGGGTTTCAACAATGAGAGCCTTTTTTCTTCCTTTGTCGCAAACACAGCTCCCAAAGCACCAGAGCTCGTCTCTTTTCAGGAAATGAATGCCAACATCGCAAGTATCTACCATTTATTTTCTGTTTTTTTTTTGTTTTCCCCGTTCTAATATCTTCAGAGAACCGCGGCAGTGACAAGTCCCCAAAAATATTTGCATTGTGTGACAATCGCTCGTTGGGTGGCATGAGAAACTGCAGAGAAAATCAACGTGGGGATTGTCATCTCCTGGCCGTTGACACGGTACAATAACCGATCAAAAGGGGAAAAAAAAAAATTGGGGGCGTCAGCTTTAGGAACCCAGCGTGTCTCCAGACTGCGGTTTGCCCCGGAAACGCCGCTTTGTGCTGCCGTCTGAAGTCCTCTCAGTCACCAATTACTTTCCTGTGAGAATTCTGATTTTAATTTAAGGTCCCTGGTTCAATTCCGATGGGGGGGGGGGGGCTTTCTGTTTGGAGTTCCATGTTTTCCTCTGTGTCTGCGTGGGTTTCCTCAGGGTTCTCCAGTTTCCTTCCACTGTCCAAAAATATGCGGGAGGTTTACTTGAGCCGGAGTGAGAGAGTGAATGGCAGTATATCTTTATATAACATATGAATGAGAGAGACTGGTTGAATTTCTCTTCATGATGGATTGATGAGTGGGTAAATAGTTTAAAAGTAGAACCGAATTCGTTCTTTGACTCCATTCGCGAACCGAATCAACGTTTCCCATTGAAATCGTTGAAGATCCCATTGATCTGTTCTCCAGTTCCAAAAAACATAATGCAATCTTCTGAAACTTTTTTATGCGTTCATTTTTGTCATAAATAAAGAAAGGACTTAAAGATAACCTTATTTATAACTATGTTTCAGGTGTTCCTCCTTTTTTTGCCAGCACTTGTACTCTGCATTTCCTTCACGCAAAAGTAAAGCCTTCTCTCATATGAGTCCCTCGCTAATGCTATCTCCCGCAAGCTGTCTTTTATTAATCCAAACACAACTCTCATATTTAGCAATTATTTTCTACTTTAGATCAACTGTATTTCTTTTCAACACCACTGCACCTGTATGTACACACACTTGTATGTTTTTAACTTTTTCAGGTGCCATAAAAGGGACAGGTGTGGAAAAGAGGTGAAGTGACGGGTTCAAGCAGGTAGGAATGGGTGGAGGAAAGTTTCACAGACTGAGATGGTTGGGTTGTGTACAGAGGAGGGATAGTGAATATATCGGTAGACGGATGCTGGAATCGGAGCTGCCAGGCAGGAGGTCTCGCACAAAACCAAAGAGATTTATGGACCAAGTGAGAGAGGATATGAAGGTAGTTGGTGTGAGAGAGGAAGATACAGAGAATAGGGTTCGATGGAGAAAGTTGATTCGCTGTGGCGACTCTTGAAGGGAAAAGCCGAAAGGAGAAGAAGAAGAATTAGAAAAAAAAAAAAAGCACAAAAAAGCGTCATGACAGGAGAACACAATTATGAACAATGTAAATGACGCATACTACCAAGCACGACTGCCACATCGCCATGGAGGGGTCTTCGCAGGTTGATTCAAAATGTGATCGACAATTCTGTTTGTCAGCTGATTTGTTTGTGATTAGCGCCGTTCATTAGCTGTATTATAAAATGCAATAGTCAGTGACATGTGGGATTATCAGAGATGCAATAGAAAGAGATGCAATTGTATGAATAGAAAGTATTTGAAAGGTTATAGAAAAGCGAAGAGTCGTGA
The DNA here is from genome assembly GCF_037954325.1 of Fistularia commersonii. Lineage (NCBI taxonomy): Eukaryota > Metazoa > Chordata > Actinopteri > Syngnathiformes > Fistulariidae > Fistularia > Fistularia commersonii. The sequence goes on from NC_141290.1 coordinate 11,388,653, forward strand.
TGTTCGGTTCGATAAAGATGATGTGACATCTGGGAAAAGAACATTGTATCTACTATTTGCAGCACGTTTCCTCTCAGAAACTGAAGTGAATGTCACGATGGTTCGTGCACCGAGGCTTGTTCGCAGGTCAATTCAAAATACGATTACAACCTCTGCTCGTAGGCTGATTAGTTGGTGATTAGAGGCGTAGCAATCCAAAATTGTACTGTATGTCTCTGTGTGACAAGTTAATGAGTGAGTGAATGGTTGTATGTATGTGGCCATGAGATTAATTGGCGATCAGTCCAGGGTCAACCTCGCCTCTCGCCCTATGACAGCCAGGATAGGCTCCGGCACATCGCGACCCTAACCGCAGAATAAGCAGTATGGATGATAATTGAATGACTAAATAAATAAAGAAAGCCACACATCTGGATGGTGTGCTTATCGTTTTGGTAATAATAACATACCGTCAAATCCCCGTCTCTCCCTCATCCTTCAACAGTATAATGATCCCTATCAAGGTTTCCACTAACAAGATTATTTATTGATTCCTGATAATCAACGGCTAAGCATCCATTTCCCTCCTTGGACGAGCGCTGTTCACCACTCCAGACATGTAACACTTTTTTTTTCAGGTTTCACTCCAGCTTGTGACTATTTTGTACACAAGACTTTCCCACGTGACGTGAGAGTGCACACGTTGACCCTCCCTCGTCTTATGTATCATAGATTTCACCCCTGCCACCAAATGGATATTTTCCCGTTACAGCTTCTCCTAAATGCACTCATGAGCCTTCCTAGGAAAAAAACACACACACACACACACACACACCAGACAAACTAAAACCCAGAAGGCTGCCATCTGGCCAGGATTTAGACAAAGTGTGACAATCCCATAATAATACAAAACACAAATTTGAGAGCAGATCCTTCCGCTGGACACATGAGAACGGCAATGTTACATTTACAAGACATGACACCAGATTAATGAGCTGATAGATGAGTGATGTGTGTTTTATTTCCTGAGAACTTTTATTTTTTGGAACCAGTATGAGTAAATTATGACATCCATCCTGTTTTAGGTATGATGAATTTTTTAAAAACTTTTTTTAACTGGAAAAAAGGTTTATCATTTTTCAGGAACTATCGCTAATGATACAAAAATAAAAATGGGATGTTGTGTCTCAAATTGCAATGGCCCTCTTTCCCATTTCATTATTATTAATACTTTGTTGTTTTGTCAGTTTTTTAATAGTTAAAGAGCATTACGTCTGTAAATTTGTACGCTACTTTCAAACACTCCCTACATACTTCCAAAGCGAGCCTCATGTCGCCATGGTTGTAAAGCAGTGGTCCACTAGAGGGCGGTGCAGAGTACAGAGTTCACTTCCAAGTTCCTACTTTCAGACATCAACAAAAACAGTGACAGCGGAGGAGCTGGTGGTGATAACCATCATGTGGACGGAGAATTAATCTCCCTGTTTATACCGATCCTATGTTGTCTTCTGTCTTCTTGAGCGTACTGCGCAACACCATTCTCCCACAAGTTCCGTTGGTACTGCTCATTTTTCTGCGTTCGGCTATACGCCCGCAAGCGTACGGAATTCCGCAATAAAAAAAAACACGCTTTCCGCTCTCAGTGAAAAGGTCCCTGGTTCGATTTCAACAGGAGTCCCATCCAAAAAACATGCAGGAGGTTAATTGTCAAGACGTCAGAGTGTGAATGGTTGATTGTCTCCATATGACATATGAATGAGAGGGTGAATGGTTGCGTATGCCTTTTTGCGGCCCTGTGATTGACTGCTGATTGGTTGTGGTCGGCTCCACCTCTTCCCTAGTAACATTTTGGACATTCGAGGGTTTTGAGTTACAAGCTCTCAAAATCATCCAATCACCCGAATTATTTCAGTCTAGTCTAGTCCTTTGCCTCAGTACAAACTAAGGTAATTTATTAGCTTTCTTTTTTTTTTTTCCTAAACTTAATTCCAGGTAGCAGACCCACGTGTGCACGTAAAAAAATTCCCAGCGTGTCTCCAGAGTGTAGAGCAGACTGCAGGTGAAGGGGGTTAAAAAAAAAAAAAACATGGCTCCAATGCCGGCTCCCTCCCTCCTCTCCGCGACCTGCGTGCCTGGAGGCGCAGAGGCCGGCTGGAGGGCGACTCATGCCGTGCCAGAGATACACACCGGCAATTTGACTTGTCAACGTCCTCATGAATCACCCAGCTAAGGCATCATTACTCCAGAAGATTTATTGGAAAAGACACAAGCCGCATTTTCATACTAAAGCCGCAAGTTAGAAGAAGCCCCTGAGGGGGCAGGGGGAGAGAAGTGGAGAATATGTGAGGGGGTTGGAAATATTGGAGGTTAAAAGCTGTACTCTCAACCTGGATGGGAGGAAGATCAGACAAGATGGATTTCACTGGGATGTCACGTTTTTTCCACTGATTTTTTTCCAAAACACACAGGCTTTTTTGACCTGTTCTATTCATCATGAAACAACTTAAAAAAATGAATTCATTTTCACTTGCTGGGATCATTTAATTGTAATCAATGAACACTGTTAAGACCCCACACACTGGAGTTCAGAGGGGTATTTGAATTTTCAGGGTTCTCCTGCCAAAGCACATATCTAAGCTGCACGAGGAGCAACACTTAATTTCTTGTTTCCTGAGCAGGTCGACACCTGGCTCCAGGCTCTTTGTATGTATGTGTGTGTGTGTGTGTGTGTGTGTGAGTGTGAAAGTGTGAGTGGATGTGGGTGTGAAGGGGTGAAAGAGGAGGCACACGACTCTTGGTCGAAACAAATCTGTTCCAACACATTCCTATTAAAAATTTTATAGTACGTAGTAAAACGCTGTATTTTCTTGTCGGGATATCTAAACTTTGTATAGTGCTCAGAAAGCCAGAATAAATATTTTATGTGTCTTTTTTACTTCAGTGGGGTTTTTATGGAGTGCTTTGACTCCACATTGTCACATTGATGTGTGGGTACTTTCACTTAAAGCATTAAAGTACTTCTTCAACCACATTCATTCCTGCATTCATTCATTCTCTATACCCCCTATGCTGCATTCAGGCTTTTGAGGTTCTGGAGGCCGTCCCAGCTGTCACTGGGCAAGAGTCGGGTTCACCCTGGATCGATCACAGGGACAGAAAATAATATATCGCCATTCATTCTGTCATTCATATGTCATATAGACAAATAACCATACACCCTCTCATTCATTCATATAGTGACATACAAAGATTCACCCTCTCATTCACAAGTCATATAGAGATATACATCCATTCACTCTGTCATTAACACATATCGAGACATGCGACCATTTACTCTCTCATTCACACGTCATAGACAACCAACCATTCATCCCCTTATTTACACATCCTGGCAATTTGGGGTCTTTAATGAAAATCCCGCATGTTTTATGATTGGACTGGAGAACCTGGAGGAACCTCACACAGACGGGGTGGGGGGGGGCATGAAGGCTCGGCACTGATAAACCAGGGGCCTTCTGCAAAAAAGCAGAAAAAAAGAAAGAAAGAAAGAAAATGTACTTTTGGCACATTAGGCTGTTTGTCTCCAAGGACCAGCTCCCATAAAACAAGCCAGTTTCCTGCTGCCATTGTCATCAAACTTGCTCACAACCAGTTACACAGTGATAAGCTTTAAAACAAAAAGAAGAAACAATAATAAAGAAAAGGACGTGAGGTGACTCCAGAGTGAGGGAGGAAAAGAGAAAAGTGAGAGGAAATGTGACAAAAAACAGACTTTGGCACTAAAATAAATGCTGCCTCCAATGACATGGGAGTGACAGCCTCTCAACATCACGACCGGTCTGGCGGCTCCTGGTCGCCTCCGTTCCCAGCCTCTTGGCCCCTGTCGCTTTCATGACTTACAATCAACTCCTCTAATAAAAAAAAAGAAAAAAAAAAAAAGAAAAAGTGTCACAGATGCCTGTCAGGCATCTGACAGCACAACCCGTTTCAGTCTCACACCTTTAATTACCGCCTTCGTGCTTGAAAGTCGCAACTTGTGCAACAATTCTCTTGAGCTGGGGATGCTTTTTTTTTTTTCTTTCTTTTTTTGGTGGCATGATCTTGACTCCGCTCCAGAAAAGTGCTCAGATGAATTCAGGGCTGTGTGCTTGTGCAAGATGCGATCCAGCAGCCGTGGCAGCAGCCCAGTTGTCGTGTTGGGGCACACTTCAACTGAACACTGACACGCCTTTTGGCCACAAAGAAGAAAATTGGTGACTTTGTTTTGCCGCAGCCAAAAGATGTTAAGCCAACGCTGAAGACTAACATGGATAGGGAGTGCCAATAAATGTCGGGATTATCGATTATCCTGCACTCAGGGCCCCGAGGACGGCTGGAGGTTATCCCAGCTGTCACTGGACGAGAGGCAGGTTCACTCGGGAACGGTTGCCAGGCCACAGATAGAGACAATTATTCACTCATTTATTTCGACGTTTTGAGTAAACATACACCCATTCAATCTCAAAAGTTCAGAAGTTCAAAATCAGCTTTATTGTCAATTTCTCCGCATGTGCTGAACAATCAGAGAAATCGAGAAGATGTTTCTCACTTTCCCACGGTGATATGAAATTAACAAAATAATAATAATAAAGCCTCATTAAAACAGTAAAAATGAACTATCATATTAAGCAGTAAAGAATCTATAAGGTATAAAATATAAAGTGCACACAGATGAAAACTGCTGTGTTGTAAACTCTCATATAGAGACACTTATTTACTTCCTTATTCACACACCATATAGACTTACAACCGTTCATGCTCATTCACGTCACAGTGATATCAGAATCAAAATCAGAATACTCTATTTACTCCCGACGAGGAAAATTGCTTATGCAACCATTATATGCAACAGGGGGGTTTGCATACATGATATCCAACCATTCACTCATTCACACAAGACATGCCACCATTCATTCACTCATCCGCACAATTAAGAGACATGCAAATATTCACTCCCTTATTTGAGAAACCATCCGCCCATGTCATCTAGACATGCAACCATTCACCCTCTCATTCAGTCGCCTGGGCGATTTAGGGTCTCCAATGAACCACCTGCATGTTTTTGGACCATGGGAGGAGAACCTTGAGGGAACCCACGCAGACTTGTTGAGAGCTGGAGACTTTCCATATGGAAAGTTGTCGGAATGGAGCAAGGAACCTTCCATTTTGCATATTTAGCATCATCGCCTTTCGTAATCTCATCGATACTCTGTGTCCGATGCTACAACCAGGCTTTTGAAAGCTACTGACCTCAACCCGTAAGGTTCAGTGTGACACGGTCATATCTGTCCACGTGCCCACATCTGTCCACACCATGAAGAAACTGTGGCGTCTTACAGTCAACCTAAAATCCACCGCAGTCCTCACTGTTGCAAGCGAGTTGCAACGCAATGAGTTTACCCCTGCATCCCAGCGGAGTTGAAAAGCCGGCTGTTGCTCATACAGACGCCAGAAGTGCTTTGTTGCACGTTTCTCTCGCACTCTCTCTCTCTCACAGCCTTGAGAAAATGTCACTATGGATGTGGCTGGGGGAATGTTGACGGTGCGTGTCGAGAGTGTTCTGGCTTCACACTACATTTCACATACAGAGCAGCATGAATGTAAACTGTTAGCGAATGGTTATAATAATTGCTGTGGAATAAACCTCAGTGTGGCGAAACAAAAATCCCGGAAGCTGTACAAGCACACACACACACACACCATACACACACACACAGATCCGCCATTAGCCTTTGGTCAGTGTACTGACCACTATAGCAATGAAGGGAGATACAGAGAGACAGGCAAGTCTGACTTTTCTTCGTAATATTATGGCCTCGTAATATTTAGAAAGCAGTGCGGTTGAGCCCCCGTGGCCCTTCTGAATTGAATTTGACGTGTCTTTGACCCTTAAGATACAAACACCCCCGTCCCCAAGTAGCAGAGCTGCACAGAGTTCAGGACCCGGGTAAGCTTTATGCCAGATGATAAGAAGAGGATGTGGGGATGGAGAGATTAAAAACATTTCAGATAAATTAGACCCGGCTTCCTGTTCCTCAGATATGTGTATCTGAGGCAAGGTTGCCTCAAAGCAAAAGGGTTCCTGGTTCGAATCCAACGGTGGGAGTTTTTTTGTGGGGTCTCAATGTTCTCCCCATGTCTACATGGGTTCCCTCAGGGTTCTCCGGTTTCCTCCCAAAGTCCAAAAACATGCAGGAGGTTAATCCGAAACCCTACATTCCTAAGAAGTGTGAATGACAGGTTGAATGGTTGTATGTTTCTATATGACAGGTGAATGAGAGGGTGAATTATAGTTCCCTTATGACATGGCAATGAGTGAGTGAACGCTTGTATGACTCTATTTGACATTTGAACACGTGAGTGGTTGTTTATCTATTAGACATGCGAATGACAGGGTGAATGGTTGTCTGTCTCTATGAAGCATGAATCCATGAGCGAATGGTTGCATTTTTTATATGACTGTAAATGACTGGGTAAATGGTTGTATGTCTTTGTATGAATCAAGTGTTCAAAGGGTTTTATTGCCATTCCTCTCTGGGAGAATGGAACGAAATTAGTTTCAAGAGGCCCGGTAGCAGCTATACAGATATAATGCAATAGATATGTGTGAGAAATGAAGAGTAGATGGATGATAAAATGATGATAAAAAGGAATAAAATAATAGAAATTAGAAATTAAAGGATCCAACGACAACAACTCTGGGAACAATATGCAGGAGATAACAGGATGAGCATGGTTGATGAACAATGATGTGTAAATGAAAGGATGAATGGTTGTTTGTCTATATGACGAGTTAATGAAAGTGAAAAGTTTTATGTCTCTGTGACGAGTGAATGAGAGGGTGAATAATGGTGTCTATATGATGTGTGAAAGAAAGGGTGAATGGTCGTTTCTGACAAGTTAATGAAAATTAACGGATGTATCACTCTATGGCGAGTGAATGAGAGAGTGAATGGTTGTCTGTCTCCGTGAAGTGCGAATATGTAAGTGAATGGTTGTATTCTCTATATCTCGGTTTTCCCCAATGGAGGTCGATAAAGTATTATCTTATCTTCTATGACGTGTGAATTAGAAAGTGATTGTTTGTCTATCTGACATGTGAATGAGAGGGTGAATGGTTGTATGTCTCCATCAGATGTGTGCATGAAAAGAGGAATTTTTGTTTGTCTCAAAGTATGCATGAGGATGATAAAAAAATTAGGAAAGGCATTTTAGTTGTTTGCACCTGTAAAGTATTTCCCCCCCGTGAGTCACAACAACATGAGTTCCTGCTCAGTGGCTCCTTCGCTCGCTCACATTTTCCTAAACTCCCCCGTCCGGCCAGCCACCATAACACCTCCGAGAATAACGACGAACCCGACCGTGAAAATCGGAAAATGGCACAACGCCATCCCGTCAGGATCCTCTCCTCTCTGACATTTGCGACTCACTCCGCAGAGGTGGAGGGGGGGAATCACACCAGGCATTCAACTCGCGCTGACATTTCAAAGCTGGCCTGCAGTGATCTGCCAGCAGATTCGTCAGTGTCAACACGGCGGAGCCCCCATCAAAGCGTCGGAGAAAAATAGAGGCCCACTAATCATGTCAGGGTGATAATATGTCATCATGCATTTAATAACATATATTTTGGATTTTATTACCAACACTATCGCTCGTGATCGCCTTCAGTTTTGCAACTCCTTCAGTCTCCACCGATTATTATCAGCAATTTATCATGAAGAAGAAATTCTCAAAAATTTCTCATGAACTGCTCAATATAAATCCCAATGCAGTGGATCTGACGAGTGGGGGAAGAAACAAATAAACATTTCATCAGGGTTTGATTTACACCGATTACAGTATTTAAAAAAAGACTTGGGGTCTGTGGCACTCTTTTAGAGCAAATGTGTCAACCATGTTGGCAGCTTTTGGCTGGAACTTTCTGTCAGGAATCCGAGGTCGAGCGGCAATGGCGAAAATAATTCACCGTATTCTCACCTGTGTCGCTGATCCTCGCCGACAGCACCGAGGCCACAGAGCCGACCTGTCCTTCCGCGAAGGCGAAGCGTTGACCTTGTCAGGGAAGGGGAAAGTGTGAAGCCGATGCTCGGCAAGTGGGCGAAGTTCATCCAGGAAACCAAAAAAAAAAAAATACGTGCGTGTCTTCTTTGAATGCACAGCGGCACTTGGGATCCCTTTGTGATTTGTAACTTAGTAAATAAGCAGTGCAAAATATAGAAGATGCCACATGTTGGGCTTTTTCTGAGCCATCAGGTAAGCAGAGAAAGTTCATTCATTCATTATATGTGACGATAACCCTGCACTCGGGGTCGCAAGGTGGCCTTGAGCCTTTCCCGGCTGTTGGACGAAATGTGGGCCCACATATAGAGACATACAGCCTTTCACTCTGTCATTCATACATCACATAAGCAACCATTCACGTCATATAGAGGCATGCAACCATTCACTCTTTCATTCACATCATATAGGGATGAACAACCATTCACCATTTCATTCCCTCAACATATACAGACATACAACCATCTACTCTGTCCTTCACTTGTGATATAAAGCTATATAGCCATTAACTTTTTCATTCACACATCATTGTTCCCAAGAGTGGAATGACAATAAATACTCTTGAATGCTTGAATCGTAAAAAGACATATAACCATTCATCCTTTCATTCTTACATCATATAGATAAAAAACCATTCATCCTCTCATTCACACATTAGTTGGACATACAACTATTCACCCTCTCATTTGTATGTCATTTAGGGATGGACAATAATTCACTTTCATTCACTCACCATAGAGACATACAACTGTTCACTCTCATTAACTTGTCATATAGACAAACAACCATTCACCCTTTCATTCACACGTCGACATTCATCAACCTTGCTCATTCTGTATTATCTCCTGCATATTGTTCATGTTTTTTTTTGTTGCATTCTTACTTCATCTTATTTTTATGTTATTTCTTTTTATTTATTATCCATCTACTGTGCATATCTCACACACATCTATTGCATTTTAACTGTATGGCTGCTACCGGGCTTCTTGAAACTAATTTGTTGCATTCTCCTGGAGTGGAATGGCAATAAAACCCTTGAATGCTTGACTCATAAAAAGATATACAACCATTCACCCTCTCATTCGCACATCTTTCATGTGAGGAAAATGGAGAACATGCAAACTCAACACTCCGATAGGATTCGAACCGGGCAACCTCTTGCTTTGAGGAGAAGCCTTGAAATCACTACGCCGCCCCCACATGACACATGAAACACGTGAAAATCACTTAAAGATACCTTTTTTAGTCCTGGTGTTGCCATGGTAATCCATGTCTAATTAAAGTGAGAACCACCAGTCTCCCACCTGGGTCAGACACCAGCCGTTCACGCTGACACGCTGTCAGGAGAAGACGATCAAAGCATTAAATAGATTGGCGCATCCGCGTAAACTCTCCGTTTTGGCTTCATTTCGCTTTTTCTCTCAACTTTTGCATGAAGCGAGTTACGATCACAGCTCCAGGGAGGAATCACTTTGTTCTACCATCATATCTAAAAATACACACAAACACACACGCACGAGTCAGAAATGTTTTTGCGGGAAGTCGGAGATGATGAAAAAAACAAAAAACAAAAAGCAACCCTGATCTTCTGATAGTCACTCGGTTAGTGTAACACTAGGTGGTAGCAGTTGCTTTGTGACACATTCACACCGGCTCCGGGTCCAGATCTGGGATCCACACCTCCACGGGGGAGCCAAACCTCCACAGAAAACTACTGAATATCAGGGAATAAAGTGATTTTGGAGAAACCTCCGAATCATATGTATTTGACAGCCGATGAAACACAACAGACGGACCCATCAATGAATCACAAGGTTGTGATTAGTGGTTTTGAAAAAGAAAAAACAAACACAAAGATGTGAGTTGATCAAACGTCAGTCCGCCATCAGCTCCTTTCCTTTTAACTTCAAGCCAAATGAAAGGGAGTAAAGAGCAGCCACTCTTTCTTTTGCAATTACATGAACATTAGTCACTATCCTCAAATCTGTCAGAATCACTCTCCATCCCAGAGGTTTGGAGACACTGCTGGGTTGGAAGTGTGTTTGTTTTCAATGTGGCCGGGGTGAATTTTCCATCTGTTTACATCTCGCCACTTCATCAACGAACGGCATGAGAAGAAGCGATTCGTTTGAAATGTATCTGTCGGAGTGATAACAATGATTGCTGACTAAAAAGATTTAAATAAATAGATAAATAAAAATAAATAGCAATACAACAAAAATAAAGTAAAACAAAAATTTACAATTAAATTACATTAAAATTAATTAAATTAAAACAGGTGAGATTCTTTTAACGTTGAGCAGAAGTTCAAAACTCTAGTTTTGCAGCTAAAAAAAAAATATTTTTTTTTTGGGCTTCAACTCTCTCTCTATCTTCTATTCTACTGAATGGCTCCTACAGATAAAAGTGACCCCTGCCGCTGAACGCCAGGCTGCTTATTTGCAGCGAGTGAGTAAGTCTAAGTGGATGGCAGCAACAGGCCCTTGGGGGCGAAGATCATTTTCATCCTCCTACTGCCGAAACCGCCCCGCTCAGGTTTTGGCTTTTCACCAGCCCGGCTCATTTTCAGTGGGAATTATACAGCTTAGCTTACCACTGTACTCTTTCAACAGCTGTTCTACTAACCTGCCATCTTTGTGCAGTAATTAAAACAGATCTAGTCAAATCAAAAAGGGTAATGACGCTGCACGCATGAACAGATTCAATCATGTGAGAGCATACCTGCAACTACAAACACAAACACGCCCTCGGCTTAATCTCAAAAAGGTACTGATTGGTGAACGTCTTATGCCCCTATTTATTGCTTTATGGCAGTCAAATGTCATACATTCCTAAACACAAAAAGCACTCGAACAAAGTACCCACGGACTCCCTCAAAGCACAATTAACTTTTGAATTCAACCTATGTGAGCATAAACAGGTGACACCGTTCTGACTGACATGCCGACAAACGCAGAATGTTTTTTTTTTGTTTGTTTTTTTTCTGGAAAAGCAATGGCGCAGGTATTTCCTCTGATCGGGATCCTCTGTGCCACAACACTATCCATACCCGGGTAAGTGACGTGTTTTTAAAGCAAACCATAAAGCACTATATACATATATACATATATATATCTATATATATATATATATATATATATATATATATATATATATATATGTTTCTTTATGGTAAAATAAATGGAAAAATGAATTAATGAATGAACAAATGAATTTGATACATATATAATAGTAAATAAAAAAAGAGATAAATAAATACTAGATGAATAAATCAGTGAGAAAAAAATTATCAAATGCATATATATTTTAAATAATATTCAAATAATTAATTAAATACATGGATAGATAAATGTGAAAAATTAATACATAAATAAATCCATGAAAAATAATGATGGGATGAATGAATTTGAAAATAAATATATACATAAAAGATGAATAGTCAATAAGAAAAACATAGAATTGGATGCATATATAATAGATGCATTGATCAATAAAAAATAAAAATGATAAATGATGATAAGCTTCTTGTAGTTTAGTGGTGCTATTAATTCCTTTTATAGTACATTAAGTTTTTCTTCTCGGATTAAGTTTTTCCTTTGCGCAGCTTTTGGAAACTTTCAATGCAAACCAATCTGACCAATGGCCTTTACAGTCACATACAATTTCGACACACACAATTCCAATCCGCCGCGTTTCCAAACACAAAATGCTCACCACCAGTGCCCCGGTGTTCTCCAGGTTTGCCTCGGGGGCCGCTGCCACTCACCCAGAGAGATAATACAGCTCGGGCTGATGGGATTCTCACAGAAATCCAGCTTATGGTAAATATCTCTTGACTTTACCGGGGTATCAGTCAGCCTGTCAGTCAGCTTCCCTGTAGCAACAGAGCCAGTCACGCGATGCCCTATAGCACAGTTAAGCATGTGGGAGGATTTCTTTTATTTCTAAATACATATCATATTTTTTAAATTGAAATCAGTCTCTTTACATATCAGTTTCAGTTGATGCCTTTTATTTATTTAGAATTCAGACTTATCCAGAGGGTGTTATTGTGCATCATTTGAAAGAAAGACACAGGCCGAGGCCAACATTATACTCTGCATGTTAGTCAGGTATTCAACAGGTCATCTAGTCGTAATTCAAGCAATGTTTGGAGTACTTTTTTTCTCTTTGTCAACCCTACACTCTCCCGCCCCGAGGCCTTTCCTCTATAATGCCTATCATGTTGTTTATGGTAAACAAAAGCTGAAAGGGATTGTATCTGACCGCAGTGCATTCGTTTGAGGATGCTGATTAGATGCAATATAAAAAATGTAGATGGAAAAATGAAAAAAAGAAGAAGAAGAAGAAAAGGGTTCTGGGAAGGGGAAATAGGTAGCTTTCCTCAGTTTTGTGATTTTATTTTTATTCCCATTTCACTTTATTCCTATTATCCACATCTTACTGCCATTTCAATACCAATCTGGGGATGAAAATATCACAAAGAAAAACTGAAACAAGCCAGATACTGCACAGGGGGGTAATGTTTTTTTTTTGTTTTTTTTTTCCTGCACAGTCTCATATTTCTTGTGCTTAGCTTCATTTTTCTTTTTTAATTTTCAAATTATGTACAGAATTTAAATTTCAAAGCAATCCTTACCAGATGAATGTTTGCTCATGAGAGGAAAAAAAAAAGAACGTGGCTGACTTCAATTGCGCTCTGTCATTTCTTGTTTGGTTCGGTTCCCTCCCAGGAATGGAGGGGGTGCATTGCACAATGTTCGCATGACACAAAAGACAGACTGTTTTATTTTTTATTTATATTCTTTGTCTTTTTTTTTACGTGCGATGAGCTACAAGAAATGAATTTGGGGGTCCAACGACTTGCAGGGCGTCGTTTTTATTGTTCCTCTACTGTGCGCGACTCCCTAATGACAGGGTAGTTTTCTGCAGGTGAAACCCTCAGGGGCGAGGGGGCGGATTTGACAAAACATGATATAAAATGCACGATATTCGCTGCTGTGAAATTATTTATCATCAAAACTGATTTAAAAATAAACGCACATTGTTTCAGTGCTGTCATGTTCCGGTTACTCAGCCATGACTTGAAAAAGAAAAAAAAAACATTTGTGCGCTACTATTAGCTTTCTATGCAAACAATAGTTAGTATATAGCTGGAGGGATGTTGTTGCACTCCGGCGAGTCTGTGTCAATTCCTTCAAGCACCGAGAGAAAGCAATGAGTGAGATGAGTCACTGCAAGTTTATCCAACGTCCATCCTTGAAAAGACTTTCGCACATGCAAATAAATAGGTCGGCTCGTTCAAGAAGATCTTTTTTTTTGTTACTAATTATAGTCAAGTGATAAAGATGCCTTCATGAGCAAGCTGGGACCACATTCATACCGCGAGTCGATGTTGGAATGCTAGACCGCTCCTATACCGCCTGTTTAAACCCTGACCCGACCATTGTTGTCCACACACGCACACACACACAGACACACACACGCATACTCGCAGAGATAAGATGAAATATCGGTGGCTGGCCAGGTCTTGGGTAATTACAAGAGATGGTGATCTTTGTGACCTCGCCACACCCATCACTTAGCCTTGCATGTTTTTGGGCTATAGCAACCCTGCCCAGCCACCTTTACATGACAATAGCATTGCGTGTATGTTTGTGTGTGTGTGTGTGTGTGTGTGTGTGTGTGTGTGGGGGGGGGGGGGGGGGGGGGGGGTCAACAGAGAATAAAGAAAGAAAAAAGAAAGGGTATAATTCTGAAAATCTGAAACTCTTAATTCCCCATTCTGCTGGATAGAAGCATTTGTGTGTGAAAATATTATTGTTTAGTTTTGTTTTGTTTTCAGGAACCTGGGAGAACAGTTCCCCTAACCAACACCAGAGGACTCCCTTCCTCTCAGAAATGTTCTGAACCCATGAGCTCCAATGCAGAAGGGAGAAGGTCCACTAAACCTGGAACACTATGAAAAGGATAGTTAGTGGATGGTCTCAAAATGAAACACAGTGCACATAAGGGGGGATATATCATAATTAAGATGAATATAAAAAAAAAATACTTTTTTTTTTAAGTTAGTCATGTTTTCCATATTTTGTTTGAATCGTCTGAATTATTTTATTTTAAATTTCATGGCCAGTGATTTCATTTGCGACAGCAAAAGCTGACCCTTCCTACTGCTGTCCACAGTCCACATATGTATATGTATGTGTGTGTGTGTGTGTGTGTGTGTGTGTGTGTGAGTGTGTGTGTGTGTCTTTGAAAAGTGCCATTTTTGGTGGGATTAAACTACAGTGCAGTTCTATTTCGTCAGGATGGGAATATTTTTTTTTCCTGGAGAGGACTTGTAAAGTATGATAACAGGTGCCAGCGATGGAGGAAGAGAGCTCTGAGAGGAAGCAGGGAACAGAAACTGCAGGCTTTAGGGCATTTTACACAAAACCCTGAGGGTAAATAACCGCTCATTTGAAGACACTGAAGAGCGGTTGCAAATCTAGAGAACTTCAGTGTCTCAAGAATAACGACGCCAACACATGCTGAGGACATACTGTTAAAAAGTCAGATTCTTTTTTTTCCATCACCGTTGTGTCGGATGGATCGTCGGTTCTTCCCGATTTCCTCGGCGATTACCGATAGTCGGAAGGGTCGGGGGACGACCAGTTGGTCCAGTAGTCTGGTGGTTAATAGTGTGTATACATTTGGACACATGCACACAAACACACACATGCACATCTCAATAAAAACAATGTAAAAACATGTGTATTACGGAATACTCCCATAGAGCTTGTGCCCCTTATTCATTCTGTTTTCCATTAAAGATGCTGGCCTAGGTGCCTCGTTATCATTTACAGGCAAAAAACATTAAAACAAAAATAGAAATGACTAAATAAACAAACAAATAAATGAAGGGTGTCTCTTTTTATTCGCTGATCTGGTTCATCCGGACACCCTAGTCACATCAGTGTTTATCAAATGAATTCTAAAGTAGTACTTTGATTTGTTTAGAAGCGTCCCTTTTTAAACTCCCTGATAAGAGATTTTTATTAGCTGCATATTTAATAGCTGCAATATATCATTATCATTGTTGTTGCCGTTGTTTTTATTTCTAGTATCATCATCATTATTATTATTATCATTATTAGAATTTTCATAATTATAAGCAACAAGAGTGATATTCTTATCTTCATCATCATTATTATTTATTATTATTATCATTACTATTATTTATAACTACTATTATTTGGTTCTCAATTTCACGTTCAAACATCCGTCTAATTAAAAAACAACCCGTCTAAATCTGTTGGATCTGACACTGACACCAATATTTGCTCAAATTAAAACATACTGCAGATTTTATAGAAATCACTTTTGTACAAGTTGTAGAAATATACATGTATATGTGTGTGTACTAGTAATAAAGTCTTTGGGTTTTTTTCTGTACTGCAGGTGAAACACTTGATTTTAAGTCAAAATGTATAATATCCTTTAATATACCAATCTGATAACCCCCATCACATTAATGATTATATAGTATTTTTTTTTCATCGAAATTCATAAATGAGCATAAAGAGCCATCAAACAATCATAAACGCAGATATTGCATCACTGCACATGCAGGTTTACGGAGCGCCTTGCTTCAAAATCAGACGGCGATCAATAGAAACACAAGAGCTGCAAAAAAGGTCAACCACCGCGGCGTCTCTTGTTGCGAGGAGCCCTGCGCCGTCTGGAGGGACGTGGCCACCGGGCAGGCATTCCTGCATGCAGCGAGGCAGCCGGCATGAGGTCCGTGTCCCCCAGGCCTCTCCGCCGCGGCGTTAGGCCGGGTTACACTTGGCCTGCTTGTAATTCCCAATGACAGCACTCAGCGCTCGGGGCTGGACCTGCAACCCAGAACAACAGCCTTCGCCACCAGACGCCTGTAACCACAGAATACCCCCGACCTCCAGCTCAGGTTCTCTCTCTCTCTCTCTCTCCATTTTTCACCAGGCTGATGTAAAACGACCCAGTTTGTTTTTCTTTTCTTTTTTTTTTCTCCCAATGTTCTGTCCGCTGCTCTGTTTTCCGATGTTTTGTTTATCAAAAGCTCAAAATAAAATCAGCGTGGCGTAATTCACCCCGACGTCTCCGAAGCCTCCAGCCCGAAAGAGGCGGATCGCAGACCTGTTTTCCGGCTCAGCCACGAGGTTAAACAGCAAAGTTTGCACGGTTTAAAACTTACTTATCTTAAAAAGTTAGAGTTTATAGTGTTTGATCGCCTCAGCAGCCGTTATCTGTTTCTGCAGTGCGGCGGCGCAGGGGTTACGTCGCAGGTGATTCGAGTTTTCTTACAGAGTGAGCAAGATGGTACGTCCTCTAGGTGGTCGTCTTGTCAGCGGACAGGGGGGTCTCACCGCAACATGGCTGACCCCGTGCCAACCCGAGGGCGAGTATTTGACTCTGCATGGCATGAGAACGCTGCAGCTTTTTTTCACCGACATGATTCCGGCCGCTGCCTGGATGAGTCGGTGCCGGCGCCGCTCTCTGTGGCCCCACCCCGTTTCCGTTTTTTTCTTTTTTCATGAAACATCTAAAAGGGGGTTAAGATACAGTATCAGCCGGGGCGTCCGGTCGGTTTCGCTTTGCATAAAACGCAAGAAAGCCTTCCCTCGATGTTCAGAGAGGAACTCGGAAGCCACTCGAGGCGGCGTGGGGGGAATTCTTAATGTCACAAATGAATATGCAAATATCACCGAAATGTCATAACACATCCCTGAGTCACTCTCTGATTGAGGAGCAGGTTGCCAGGGAGCTATATCTTTCCACCCACGAATGCCAGGAGGACCAAAAGCTCTCGAAAGGGAGATTTCTGGTTTTCCTGCCAGAAACATACAGGTTTTCATGGGTGTGTTGGGATGAGGCTTTTACCTGACAGAAAAAAAAAAAAACAAAAAATGTATATATCACAAGATAAAGTAGAGACCAACTCTTGTTCACTATATCTGGTAACTTGAGCCAAAAGTTTCAGTCATGCATGGAGCCGAGCAGATGAATCATCATCACTGCCAGTGTCTTCCCTATAAAGATCTCAATTCTAGGCTTGGAAAAAGGCCTTGGTATTTTGGTTTCAAACCCGGAATGTCAAAAAGCTATATGGCGCGTGAATGAGAGAGTGAATGATTACATGTTTCTATATGACGCTTCAAAGAGAGGAATAATGGTTGTATGCCTCTAACGTGGAAATGAGGTTGCATGTCTCCATATGACGTGTGAATGGTTGTATGTCTATGGTGTGCGAATGAGGGAATGAATCTTTGTCAATATATTACGTGTGAACAAGTGAATGGTTGCATCGCTCTATGGGACTTATGAATGAATGAGTGAATGATGTTACCTAGTTGACTTGTGAACATGAGAGTGAATGTTCATATAAGAATAAGAACAACTTTGTCTCCATATGATGTGTGAATGAGAGAGTAAATGTTTTTCATGTCTCTTTTCAAAGTGTGAATGACAGGGTGAATGTTTGCATGTCTTCATATGAAGAAGAAAGACCTTTATTGTCCCATTTAGTTTCACATATAGCCCGACATCAGCAAAATTTGACCGTAATATCTAACCCATCATGGATGAACCATGAGCAGAAGGCAGCTACCAAATGAGCAGTGTCTTGCTCAACACATATCGTGTAGAATCACTTCCTATTCAACATATTTCACAACCAGACACCTGTTCAAAGAATTCTTACGTTATTTAAAACTTGCTCCAAAAAGCTTCATCTTCCGACTACTGGTACTTCGGATCTCCAGTGACTGAGTTGCACTTCTTGTAAGTCCCTTTGAATAAAAGCGTCTGCCAAATGACTGAAATGTAAAAATGTAATGAAATGTCAACAGTGCAAGAATCAAACCAGGAATGATTGGTTCCAATGATGTGTGTATGAGAGGGTGAATGGTTGCTCGTCTCTATTTGTGGTCCTTTAACTGACTGGCGATCAGTCCGGGGTGTACCCCGCCTCTTGCTCGATGAGAGCTGAGCTGATGATAGGCTCCAGCATCCCCTGGGACCCTGAGTGCGGGATAAGCGGTAGAGGATGGAAGTTGTTGAACCGGTAGTGGTACACAACTTATTAAAATGGATTTTCACACACACACAAACACACACAGCAAAAGGCGGACCCTGTTGTAAGCACCATCCTCACCGAACACACCTGCGGTGAGTCTTTGTTGAGGCAGTAATGACAGTAATGAGGCGAAGCATGACAAACACAAACTCCAAATCGATGTGCAAGGGGTTTTCTGGAAAACAGCAAGTAATGAGAGACGGCAGTCAGACCACTACCCCCCTTCCAACGCGACGCCAAGAGGCATCAGATCAGTAAACAAGCTATTTAAAAAAAAAAAAAAAAAAAAAAGTGTTGTGGCCCACGGAGGTGGATTCGGTCCAGGCAGCAGAGAGCATTCTCAGCTACAACCTCACACCCCCCATGGGTAGACGTGGAGTAACAAGAGGGTTGGCGTTAACACCCCAGAAAAAGAAAAAACAGTTGGCAGTTAGAAATCAAGCGAACAGATATCTCAGCATCATTTAGGTAGGGGTATCTAAAATTTGGAGATCAGCCAGCGGGATGTCTGCTGAATGGCGTTTCTCTGCTGGTGCCAGTAAAAACAAACAAAAAAACAGAAAAAAAAACTGAAGAGAAACGTCTCGTTCCAGGAATGGTGGTTCTGCGCTTCGAGATAATCCCCAGACTTTCTCGGGCGCAGCCTCACGCGGATGTTTGAGGTTCTCCTTCACTGGAAAGAAATGTTCCTCTCGCTCGCCGTGAAAGCGCCAGAGTTCATCTCGATTTATTTATTTTTTTTATTTTTGGACCTACATAGATTTCTCTGTCGAGTCTGTTAAATGTCATTGTTGTCCCTTGCTAGGGAGGAGGTAGGGGAGGGGGGCAATACTTTTCCTTTTCTAAAACAAATGGATGTTTGCCCCCATGAGACATATGAATGACAGCGAATAGTTATGCGTCTCTTTATGGCGTGTGAATGAGAGGGTGAATGCTTGTATGTCTCTCTCTGGGCTGAATCCCTGCCTCTCGCCCGATGAAATCTGGGATCGGGGCCCCTGATTGCAGGAATAACGGTTTAAACGATCAATGAATGTATGCAAAATAAAACGGCGCATTCAGCGGCTGCTTCAAAGCTGAAGATTCTGTTGCATCGTCGCCCATGACGGTGTGTCGTTTTATGCAGATTCATGTCATGCAGGCGTTCACCCTTTCATTCAGACGTCTGGGCAATTTAAGGTCTCCTCCATGTTTTCGGACTGTGTTACAAACCGGAGAACCCTGCGAACTATATTTCTATAAATGATACATATATTTATTATAATTATTATCAAACGAACTCATGTTTTAAGGGGTCTGTCTTGCCAGTTGTTTGTCTCTGCACTCATGGAGTAAAACGTTTCAAACCTCAAGATAAAATCACAAAACGTTCCTATTCATTCATTTTCCCCTCCTGTCATTTTCAATAATCCAGCACTATTACTGATCAATAAAAGTCTGCTTTGGCGCTTTGATCGGCATCTGTTAGGAAAGAAAGGTCCAGCGTTTGATTTTGTTCGCAGGAAGAAATTTCCCGAAATGTGTAGCTAAAGTCAGTGGGTAAGTTTGGATTTCGTATTTGTCGCACGAAGAATTAAATAAATAAATAAATAAATAAATAAATGAATGAATGAATGAATAAGTCACCATACCGTTGACAGCCGATGCACATGCACTCACACACGCACGTACGCATGAGACATGCCCTCGCAGAAACACTCTCACATGCGAATGGAAGTAATTAGAAGAGAACAAAGCTGAAAAAATTAGAGTTGGGAGGAAATGTCGAAAAACACAAGTTTTGGTAAATGACCTCATAAACACCCAGGAACCCCCCCTTACCACCTCCACCTCCTACAGCCGGCTCATCTCCGTTTTTAAAAATGATTTCATTTGGTTTGTTTTTCTTTCTTTTTTTAAAAAGATGCAAATGAAGGACATCACCCCCCACCCCCCCTCCTGTCGTCCCCCCCTCTCTTTCTCTCCCACTGTCAGCCATGCTTGGCTACTTACTCTCTTCATCTGGTCCTCATATGGGCTTCAACCCCCCACCTCTCCCCCCGCCCCCAACCCCGACTGCAATCCAGCCCAAAACTATTTCCTCTTTCAATTTCCAGGGGAAGTTGTTAAATGGTTTCTGAACCAAACAAGCCCCCCCACCGCCCCACCCTCCCCCCCTTCTCCTTTCTTTCTTTCTTTCTTTCTTTCTTTCCCCAGCTACTTTTTGCGCGGTGACTCATACGAGGCCCGGCTCAGTCCTTGTTTAGCAAGCGGGGACGAGGTAAAAGCGTGAGGAGGAAGAGGAGGAGAAATAAACATCCCCACACAGCGATCACAATCAGCATGTCGGATACTTTAAAAAAGAAATATACCGGGGTGAAAATTGGGCGGTCGGTGCATGCCGGGTTACGCCGGAGCAAACACAGCCTCTTTGTCCCGAGCGCGCAGTCATGCGGGAAGGCGAGCCATGGCCCGTGGGGGCAACGGGAAAAAAAAAAAACACGCCCGTCTGAAGGACAGGACGCTAACCGGGCGGACCCTCCTCATCCCTTCATCGCTCTTCCTCCTCGCCCTCTAACCCCGCTGCCAGTGGAAGAGGAGAGATGGGATCTATTAATCCAACCCCCCCTCCTACACACACCACCCCGTCCACTGGCTGCAGGGACGAGGGCGAGGCTGGAGGTGGTGTGTAGCAGGTCTTCAGAGTAAGCCGTGATGACAGGTGTCACTGGGTCTCATGCGCGGACCTGTGACGGGTGTCCTGCTCACTTACAATCCTCACTTTGGCGCTTTTCACAAATCACAAACTGATGAGTGCCAAAACAAAAGGAAGGAGGGGGTTCTGGGGGAGGAGGAGGAAGGGCCCAATTTGCGTTCCCTCTATATCCGCGTATGTGCGTCGGAATGGGGAGGTCTGGTGGGGGGGGGGGGGGGGGGGGGGGTCATACATGAGCCCATGCATGATGTAAGGAGTCTGAAATCTTCCATTCCAGCCTGGGAAAACTACTACCCACGCACACGTCCTGCCTCCGAGCCTGGCACCGCACACACGCCGGCTGCCAAGCCAGCTTAGTTTAGACCCGGGAGAGGCGCTCTGTCTCCGGGCACGGACACTGCAAACGGAGCCCCCTGGCTCCTCGGCATGGTGGGTAAATTAGACGCGCCGCAGGAAGGAACGGGGAGAAACTCACAGCCACGTCGGACCTGTTTAGCGTGATGCACGAGAAAAAGACTCTGTCGGGCGCAGAGAGGTTGTTCACACCCCCTTAAAATCTGGGCCCTGCGATAAATGACGACCGGGTAACTCCAGTTAGGCGGACGGCACTGGACCGTGGCCACGCGCGGCCTCGCGTTTCCGAGAAAAGACGCGCAATCTTTGCGACGACCCTAATTGACCCAGAGACCTCGCTTGATACATCGGGTTGTGTTGTTGTCATGTGAGATCACAGGGTCTCCACGCGTTTTCTTTTTTCGCACTTGGCCGTGTGACACAGAGGGAGGCCCGACCGCACTCAGATAAAACAACCCCATGCTCAGATTTTATTTTGAACTGTTCCCCATCGCACCGCAGAGAACAAGTTCAAAGTGAAAAAAAAATAACACCCGGCACCAACCCTGCCCCTGGATACACTCAACAGATCTCACAACAGCGGTTCATTTGATTTAACTATTTGTGGGTAACCATCCTGCCAGATCAGCTGTTTAGAGCCTGCTTCTTCTTTTTTTTTTTTTTGTCACTCCCAAAGGCCCCAAGAAGAAGAATGTCATCGGCTAACGTGAGCTAAAAACGACAACTCGACTATTCACCAGATTACTGCATTTCAATTTTCGACCCAGCAGGGATTCACTCATGAGAACCCCATCTTTTGTGTGTGTGTGTGTGTGTGTGTGTGTGTGTGTTGTCTGGGAGGGGGCTCTCTCATTCTGCAGCCCGGGTTCAGAGGAGCTAATGAGCGTGGGCTTTGTGTGTTTGTTCTCCGGCTACATTCACCCACATCGCCTTGTGAAAACCTGTGTAAACCCTGCGGTCGCTTCGCTTACACGCCGCTCCTCCGTCAAAGGCCGCTTCCACCCTTCACACTGTCCCAATCCCAGAGGGGGTGGGCCATTGGGCGGCGGTTGGTGGGGGGGGTCTTAGAAAAGAGCGCTGTTTGTTTAAACACGGCTTTTAAAAAAAGCAAGAGGGGGGCAGTTGTTTAAAACGCACATTCATATGGGCCCCGGCTGCCGAAGGCCCTCGGAGCCGGGGTCTCACTGACACCCGAGCTCTTCGTAAAGACTCTTCACGTGCAACCTGAGCTCTTTTACCAGGGAAAGTGTTTTTAGACGCGTGTGGTTAAACATGGAGCGCCTCACTGAATTGTCCAGACGTGCAAATGAGAGGGTGAATGCATGGGCTATATGATGTGTTAATGAGAGGGTGAATGGTTCTAAACCTCCATCTGATGTGCAAAAGCGTGCAAATGAGAGGATGAATGGTTGTATGTCTCTATATAACAGTCAAATGAGAAGAAGAAGAATAAATGAGAGTGAATGGTTTTATGTCTCGAAATGACATTTAAGTGTAAGGGTGAGTAGCTGCATGTCTCCATATGATGTGTGAATGAGAGGGTGAATGGTTGCATTTAAAGTTAACTGTATTACATGTAAATGAGAGGGTGAATGATTGCATGTTTCTATATGACGTTTCAGAGAGGAATAGATGGCGGCGTGCCTCTAATGGGGAAATGAGAATGAATAGTTTTATGGCTTTAAATGTTGTAAGTCTTTACATGACCTGTGAATGAGTGATATTGTATGTCAATATATGATGTGTGAATGAGAGTGAAAAGTTGCATTCGTCTATATGGCATGTGAAAGAGCGAATTGATGCTTGCATGTCTTCGTATGACACGTGAATGAGAGGCCAAATGGTTTTATTACTCGATATATGGCCCTGCGATCTCCTGGCATCCAGGTCTATACGGTCTACAGTATAAATAGTGAATGAAGGAATTAAACTAATGCATCTTATTCAAATTTATCCTCATTTTTCCTTCTCACTGAACGGAAAACTCACATTGGACTCATTGAGGATAATAACGTCAACCCCCACCACCACCACCACCCCAGCCCAATAAAAATATCAACCATCTTAACGCCGACGGCATCTCTGAGAGCAAACATGTGTTTCGTTATTGGATGGAGGTTTTTTGTCACGGTGGATTTTTCCGTGGCGCGACGGGGAAGGCGCGGCGGCGTCCCGTTTGTAATGCCTGGACTCTATCACAGCCTTGGCACCGCTTCGATCCCTCCCGACCGCCAAAGCGCCATGGGAAATCCCGAGAATTAGGTTAATTTGCGCTCATAACGAGTGTATTCTCAATGTCCTAATGAGGTCGTGGACGGAGAGCGTGCATTGTCTCAAGATAATTAACGACATGGGAGGGGGAGCTGACAAATATCACTGTAACTACCAGAGATTATCTCGTTGGAACATCCCCTTCAGGATGTCTGATGACGCATTGGCGAGATTAAATTGACCTTTCAATACGTCATCTCTTCTTTTAAGGACTAAAAAGAAACAGAGTTATGCTGTTTTTGCATGCAAATATGTTTCTTTTCCATGAAAGGGTTTGGAATTGGGAAGGGAGGTCATCGTCACCACGCTCGCTTTAAAAAAAAAAAAAGGAGGCCATTTGCATTTATGCAGATTAAATTAATCTGTTGATCTCCACGTCTGTCTGATGAGCATGGCGTCACGGCGTGCGGATATGAATTTCTCTATGCATGACGGGGACGGGTTAATTAGGGAAACTGTGCCCCCTCCCTGCATCCCCCCCTCCCCGAAAGGTCACACTTTGCCACGGGCTTGAATACATTCTCCGCTCCTGACATGCCACAAAGTGACAAGTGCAATGACAGATTTTTTTTTTTCCTTTTTTTTTTTTTTTCGAGGCAAAAAAAATAAATAAAAGAAAGATGCTGTGAAAATATTCAGAAATTCCCCAGATTTATCTCTTTTTATATTTATTCCTACTTAACCTGTCATTCATAGCGAGACCAGAGAGTTCAAGCACATTCATGGTGAGATTCATGCGCCATTTAAGCACCAGCACTCATCAGATTCTAACATCTTTAAATCAAATAACCCTAATAATAATAAGAAGAAGTATTATCATAAAAATGACAATTTGTGAATAATGTGCCACATCCGCGTCGGGTGAGATCATCGAAAGAGACGGACGCCGGGCGTGAAAATATCCTTCTTGGCTTTGCATCTTCCCCCAGCTGTCACTTCCCATCCGCGGCCCTCGGCCTGACGGTCGCTGCCTCCCGGTCCCGTCAGATTATTCAAACGGCGCCTACCTGACAGGCCCGGCCACCAGCTGATATTCACGCACGATCCACTTGTATTTGCGCAGCGGTGACACGGAGAGGAGGGAGCAGGCTCAAATTGACTCAACAGAGGGAGATGATGAATGTATCATGATACCCCTCAAACCCCTGCTGAAACAAAAGTCTGGATTAGAAGTGTGTGATTCTGCCGCAGCGGCGATGAGCGTGCACGCCATCAGACTGCAATGTCAGTAATGATCCCAAACCGCGCCATCTGGACACACTGGCATCTTATCCGAGAGGTAAAAAGCGTCGCTCGGTTTTGATTGACACATCCTTGCTGTTCAAGATCTGTGGCAGACAATGATGATGTCATTTTATCAAACTTGAAAAAGAAAATTAGGGTGACAATTGCAAAGCGGATGACTCGAATCTTCTAGGATCTACTCCTGCTGAGGACTTCATAGCAAACACAAGGAAAATAAAAACTTGATAAATCTGACTGATGCTGGAGGATGTATCAGGCAGCAATTTCTACTTTCTTTACGTTTCACATTTTTCGAAGAAACCATCAGAACAATATGAAAGCACTGCTGTGAGCAACAATTTTGTATTGAACGATGGTAGCATGAACTGTATGGTATTAAAAACATAAATATACTAAATACTTAAATACATGCATATGAATATCAATGGGAGTGTTGGGCAGGTGACCCAACAAAAACATAGATAAACACAGATCACACAGAAAAATGACAAAAATCCTGAAAGTGAAAGAGTTCCATCACAAAAAAAGTATATACATATATGTGTGTGTGTGTGTGTGTGTGTGTGTGTGTGTGTGTGTGTGTGTGTATGCATGTCTATGAATGTTTATGTATGAAAGTATGCATATGTATGTGTATATACATATAAATGCATACATAAATACATACATACATAGATTCATTAAGTCATTCATCTAATTATATATTATATGTACATATATGTATTCATCCATCTAAATATTTATATACTCAATCATTCCAACTTATGTCGCTTATGACTTATGTCGCTTATGACTTATGTCGAAATAAATGTCGAAATAAATGTCGAAATAAATTTCACACAGAAACCAGTTGGCGTGCAGCGCTCTACAAGGCTTTGGTTACATTCTCCAATTGGATTTTATATATTGGATTATATTCGATTTGCTACATCAGCTTTCTTTTATTTATTTTTATTTTTTTACTTTTTTCACTTCATTATGGCTCCCATGCATAGTACTGTTTTTTTTTTAATTCATCTGCCATTCTGACTGTACAGTGTTTTTATTTCCTAGATTATGATTTTACCATAGCATAGGTTAGCATAGCTGGTCTCAAATACAGTATGTGAATTCCAACTGATGGGGAAAAATCACATTACATATATATACACATACATATATAAATTTATATACAATGATAATATATAATAGAAAAACTTTAATTTATAACAATTTTATATTTATAATTGATAATTATTATAGTAGGGGATAATATAAAATGAAAAGAATATTAAAAATGTCAACTGCTCAGTAAAGGAATGTTAAAGGTACGGAAAACAAAAAAATGTAATTCTAAGGACTATAAAGTCATACAAACACACACACACACATTTAGTTAATAGAGTTGAATAGAATCAAAGCTTTAGCTTTACTGACATTGTACAACCATAGAACAAAATTAGGAGGAACTGCAGGAACTGATTTCAGGGCCACTTGGTGGCAGTGAAAACAATATGCCACAGAGATTTGGTTTTCTGTGCGTGGGGTTTTCGGCCCTGGAGGAATTCTACAGGTAATATCTGGCTCTTTGCTGCAGAGGTGCGGACAAGGAGGAGCCAAGTGAGTCATGTCCCTCGGAGCTGAGTCAGTCTCAAATTCAGACAAATGGGGCGTGAGACACTCGTAATCATGAAAGACGCAAGAATCGACTGATTCAGACGGACATGAACATCAAAAGTTCAAAAAATAAATCATGTACCTAGAATAAATTAATACTATAAAAAAAAGGTGTATTAGTTGATTTCCCTGCTGCTGGCGATGGAGCAAAATTGTTAAAGCTTTCCCACAATGGGGCTCATTTTGTTTCATGTGATTGTAGTGAAAAAACTTGAAAATGGGACTTGTTTGCAAATGCATGGGCGTAATTATTGGATGATTATGTTGCAACTTGTAAGCAACGGCATAACATTTTGTCAGGTGCTTTTTTTTCTAATTTTTCCCATCTCATATTCAATCATTAGATGTTAGTGGTAGTTCATTCATCATGGTCAGTTATGTAGTGATTCCATTGTCAAAGTGGTTAAAAGTTTTGTGCTTGTGTTTCCACAGTCCTCCTGGGATGAAAGAGAGAAAGAGAGCGAGAGCATGAGAGTGTGTGTATGTGTGTATGTGTGTGTGTGTGTGTGACAGCAAAGCATTTTAATCCCATTCAAAGAGGCTGCTCACAGACAGTAGTGTGCATGGACTACATGCCACCAGAGTATATTTGCATGTTCACTTCCAAGAGCCAGGTCGATTGATTGTGACCTCCTGTGCTGAGTCAGAATGGGATTTTTTTTGAGCACCCGCGTATCCGTGCACAAGATACGCCTACGTATCCCTGCACTGAGAACACAGGGAGAGCCAAATGTTGTTCCGGCTAATATAAACTGAATCGCTCCTTGTCATATTAAAAAGACCTTCAGAAGGTGTAATGGGTTTCTTTTCTAAGTTGTTGGTCTCCAGGGAAAGTCGGAGGAAAGTGGTCAACGTTGTAAATGAAAATGCAGATTCATGAAATTACCGTTGACTAAAACAAAACATTTATCAGTTAACGAGAAAAGGAATAGATACATAACTTGGTTCGCCCATTTTATCCTTCAGGCATGAAAAATATGTGTCCCTCACTGTAACATTGGCAGAAAATATATGAATTGAATGTGTGTTATATTTATTATGTAGATCTTTCTCACTTGTATAGAACTTTGTTAGAAAGTGCTCTATTTCTATGTTCCTTCAATCATACAATCATTATCTACGTCACTTATCCTGCATTCAGGGTTGCCAGAGTGCTGGGGCCTATCCCTGCTGTGATTGGGCAAGAGAAATCAAAAGAGAAGTGGAAAACACATGAACCATTATGAGCAACTGCAAGAGAGTGATCCCAAAAATGAACGAACAAAATAAAAAAAAGGTAATTCAACTTATTTATTATCTATACTGGTAATCCTGCTGTAAGAACTGCAAGGGAGGGGGTGGAGCCTTTCCCAGCTGTGATTGGGTGAGAGGATCAGCCACCAGGGCCTAATATAGAGACATATACTCATTCACCCTCTCATTCATAATTCATTCATTCATTCATTCAGAAGCAAGACACCCTGTGGGAGTCAAACCAGGGGACTTCCTGCTTCCTGCTGTGAGGCAGAAGCGCTATGCCACTCACTAAGTCAGAATCAGACAAAACATTTATATTGCTAAATTTGCACATAAATGCATCAAATGAAAATGATTTCCTTTCAGTAGATGCATACAAAATATGAGCAACGTCGTTTATTGGAATTTGGAATAAGTTTACCTTAACCCCACAAAACATCCCCGTTACGACCAGCATATTATGCAAGAGCAGAGTATGTGTTGTGTTGCATCTCAGGGCAAATTACATCCTTGTCTCCTTTGGTGAGCGTCATCCGGACGAGCGTTACACACGGCTGCCCTTCCCTCCAGCCCTTTGTAACCCTTCCCTGAAACACACACTGGCTGTGTGTGTGTTTGGGAGGGGACAAAACAGACAAAAAAGAAAAGGGGAGATACGGATTAAAAAAATAAATACATCAATCAATAAAAATTGTTAAGGGTGTCATCAGAACAGAGGAACTCACTAGTCCGAGAGAGAGCTTTTTTCTGACTTACGCGGAGAAACATCCTGGGTTTAATGAGAAACGTGTTCCTCTGAGGGATGATATCCGCTCTGCCGCTGTCATTGTCAAACTTGCCCCCCCCCCCCCCGCCTCTCTGGTTCCAAGTGTTCCCCTCACTCGCCCTGCAGCCCTCTGCCTGGCCCCTTCACTCCCCACTCCCCGCACGGAGCACCCCCGGCCTTGCAGACGAGGTTTGTGAGGATTAATTAACCAATTAGTGGAGGAGCCCCTGGGAGGCGTTCGAGGGCCCTCTTGTTGTCATCCCTCACACACACACACACACACACACACACACACACTGAAGGAGACCTCAATTAGGCTGCTGTGTGATCGGCCTTGCTGACTGGAGGACGCCCCCCCCCCCCCCCACACACACACACACACACACACACACCCTTCCCTGAGTGACCGAGTAGGTGAGTAACATTTTAATTGAATTATGATTATTATCCCGATGTCCACCGTTTCAGCCCCAGATAACCCCCGTCGACCCTTGTGCTCATTTCCTGCGATGTGCTTAAAAATAATGATGAAAGATATGTTTGGGGGGCACGGTTAATTTGCCTTTTTCATTTTTTTTTTTTTTTTTTTAATTAATTTATTTTTTTTTGCATTGAATTACTGTTCATTTCACGCCTCCTGGCTCCACGTCTGCGGATTTACCTGAAGGCAAAACCCAACACATACAGGCCGCAGGAGAGATCGCGCAGAATACCTTTCCCCGTGTCATCTAATCCAAAAAGGTGTCAGATTTCGAGTTTTTTTTTTTTTTTTTTTTTTGTCTGCGGCGCTCTCCCTCTGCCATTAACTGACAGGGCCCGATATGCTGAGGGACCGCGGGGCCGGGCGGTGCTACGCGGTACAGTATGCTGAGTGTCAGCGCTGACTGCCCTGATTAGGGGAAGACCGCAGACACAGCAGGGGAAGGCAGAGCCGATACTGCTGGAGACGAGACGAGGCAGGGTCTCCCCCCCTCCTCTTTCCCATCCTTTCCTCATTTGTCTGCTCGCTTGGCCGGCCAGCGCAGCTGATCCCCGCGCCGGCCCCCTGTGACCCGGAATCGGATGGGGATGGAGATACATTTAGTTAAACGGCGGCTTGACCTCTCGGTCGATACGCTTAACCTCCGTGAGGGAGTCGCGGCCTGTCAGCATTTCTGACCCCCCGCAAAGTGTTGGTTTTGCGTTCGTAACCAGGGGCGGCCCCGGGGCCAATCCGAGAGGCTGCGCTGTGCCGGGTAATTTCCATGCTTAATGTCGAGGCATTCACACACACACGCAGGCTGGGGCGAGAGTTCGATATGGATGTTTATCGTGCTAGTCACTATTTAATAAATAGTTAATTACATCTGTCATCTGTCATTACAACATCTGTCTTTATTTGAATATATTTTAAGGCTGGAATTTATAAAGCAAAAAATTGTGGAAGTTTTTTTTTTTTTTTTTAAAATCTTTGGAAAAAATGGGTCAATGTCTACTTTCGGCAGTTCGAAGAACCGAACAGCTCGTTTTAAGTTTCCAGGAACTAACCTCCTCCGGGGGAACCTTTATTTTTGCATTCC
Source organism: Fistularia commersonii (assembly GCF_037954325.1). NCBI lineage: Eukaryota > Metazoa > Chordata > Actinopteri > Syngnathiformes > Fistulariidae > Fistularia > Fistularia commersonii. Next base: position 11,418,607 of record NC_141290.1, read on the forward strand.
TACAGGCAGTAAGGGGCATGCGGTACGGGCCAGGGTTACGCAAGCCTCTGCCACTTGCATCTGGAGCAAAGCAAACCACCACAAAGAAGAAAAGAAATAAGATGACATGGAGAACGAGCCTTCCAGCCTTCATTCATGATCTGCATAGCAAAAATAATAACCGTGAACCATCACATAGAGTAGTTTTAAGTGTTTTTACTTTCTCTCTGTTAAAACCCCGCTGTTAGCTAACTTATTTTGGAAGTTCCTCTGCAAACACTGGATTCCGTACCAGGCTAGAAGAGCTTCGACCTCTTCATCGGTCCATTTTTGCTGGTTCTGTCCATTTTGTTATAGTTTTTAAAAATGCAGTCTGCAGACCGAGCGAAGGATGTGGTAATGGGTGTGGCTTATGAGTTCCACCAATCACCAAGTTACATGAGTTCCTATGGAACTGTGAAAAGACCCTGCCTTGGAGTAGGAGCTAAAACAGTTCACGGTCCTAGTTCTTTTGGTGGTCCGAGTGCATAGAAAAAATCCTAGTTCCTGAAAATGTTCTGGGAACTGCAAAACGTTCCTGCAGTTTGAAAGGGCTAAAAGAAAGAGAAAGGCCAAGCATAGCTCCGAGGACTTAAAGGGATTTGAGAAAAGTTGAGGTTTTCGATCAAAGTTGAAGCACACAACTACAAACGTCAAGACCGGCATTTTGCAACGCGTCCGTCAAAGGCTTAAGAGTAAACTGGAGTGGCACTTCCAAGGTACTCTTCAGCACAGAGGAGCCCTGTAAACACTGCATCTGAGCACTCATCATTTCAATAATGCAAGATTCAAACTGGCAATTAAATAACAGCAAATAGATAGGCGAACAGCGTTTCAACTAACATCAGATTCCTATTGTATTTATATCCACAGAGGCCCAGGGAATGTTTGATTCTTGGTTATTTTTACCCGCTTACAACTTCCAGACACGTATCGGCGACTCGGAAGAATCTGTAGTTTCACATTAACGGGCGTCATTTGCGAAAAAGAACGGAAAAAGCGTATTTAGACGGCAGCTGAAGTTACGCTGAGTCACTCCAAAGCGGCAACAAAAGACGCGGAGGTTTCCTCCGTGTCACTCCGGCTCTATCTCCCTTCCATCTGTTAGTGATCTCCGATAAGACCGCGCTCTGTGAACGAGCGCAGGGGAGAAACGGGGCTGGGGAGGGGTGGGTTGGGGTAAAGGAAAGTAGAGGTTTTACTGCATCCTGGTACATCCTGCCTTAATGAGGCCCCCCCTCTCTGTCTGCCCATCTGTCCCCAGCGGGATTGGCCGCGGAGGGCCCCCGCGCGTTAAGTCAACGGCATCGGAGCGCGAGTTGAGGTAAGAGCCACCGACTCCCGTTGGGGCGGCGACATTACGCGAGGGGAGGCGGACAAAGCTTATTTAGATTTACGCTTTTCGTTTATCCGTTGCTCTCAAAATGGTTCGAAACGGCACATATTTTAGGATTCCCCCCGCGATTATACGCAACTCCTCGCCGGGAAGGAGATTGAGTCATCTGTCCCCCCGCCTTCCTTTGCACACAACCCCCCGCCCTGCCTCTGATGACCCCTCTCCGTGGTATAGTCTCATTAGCCCAAGCTGCAGTGGCTTGTTAACCCCACTAATCGAAATAGGAATGAGCATAAAAGAGCCCAAGAATTTACTGCTTGGTCCACACTTCAAAGAGGCTTTGTGCGTGTGTGTGTGTATGTATGTGTGTGTGTGTGTCAGATGGAGAGTTTGCATGAGCGAGTGTGTGTATTTGTGTTTTGCCGCAATTTCACGAGTGGGATTTCGGTAAGGATGATTTGCCTCTTTTTGCCTTTAAAAAAAAAATTGCAGCAAACAAACTGCGGTGTTCTGGAACTTACAAGAGGTTTTTTTTTACGTTTTTCGTCTCGCCGAGGGGCGGGGGGGAGGCCGAGGCGGTATTTTTGTAACACGAGAAAGTTAAAATTCTCTCAACCCCACAACAATCAGCGCAAACTCGTGTCGAATTCCCACAGTTCTTTAAATAATGTCCGTCTCTCACGGGCGTGCATCGGCGTGCCTCGCTCTCGTCGTTTCCTGCTTCACACTCAATCCGGGGCCCGTCGGTGGCAAGAAAACAAGCACGTTTCGGCGGGTGGACTTTTGACGCAGACGTCCCCCATTTGTGATTTACTTTGCAGCCCTTTTTTATTTTTTATTTTTATTTTTGCGGGCACCAGCCATAATGACCTTGTTCAAGACCGGTAGGATTTCAGTACTTTCTTACTCGAACACATGGGAAAATAAGGTCTCTCTGCCGGAAGATGCCGGTCTCGCCCTTTTAAATTCGTCACGTGACACCAATGCCAGACACCAGCTGGATGCCAAATACTCAGATCCTCCATGATGGGAAAAGTTGAGACTCTGCAGTCCTCACTCAACTAGTCCTAAAAGTCCTCAGTTGAGGATTTGATACTACAAGCACGGATGTATTGTCAGAATAAAGGGTTTGTATGTACTTGTGAAAAAGTGCATAAAAGTACTAATTACACAGACTTATCATGATAATTAATATTTTATTTTGTGTTTTTGTCCATAAGAAGTACATTGGAACCCTTTTTTAATGTATATCAAAGGGGATTGATATACATTAAATCATGTGGTGCATTACTATGTGATGCCCTTATCAACACAACAGAGCCTCTCTCAGAGACAGTAAAAGCACATTTTTAGAAACTAAAAGATTAAAAATCCCAACTACATACCTGTAAGCTCTTATCACACACACGTAAGAGCTTACTAAGCTGTTATTTCAACAGGTGTGGACCAGAGTCACATGACTTACAGCCGAGTCACACTTGGCTAACAATTGAGATCATTGGTTTTGAGTCACCGATGTAATTAAAGGTTATCAACCCTTGACTTCACTCAAACTTGAGTTTCATTCATTCATTCATTCATTCATTCATTATCTATGCCACTTATACTGCGTTACAATATAAAGGACTCATCCAAGCAGAATAAAGTATCCTAATAAGACTGTCCAGTGTTATGGAAAACTGCAAGCCACCTAAGGACATATTTCCTACCTTAGTAGATTATTTTTATCAGTATTATCACTATTATATTTTTTTGTATGTAGATGTGTGCAATATGTTTGATCTGTGGAATGTGCGTTATGCGTATACTGCTTGACACCTTAATTGTCTTCCGGATCAATAAAGTATCCCTGCTACTCTACTTACATTACATTCTTCTTCTTTTCCTTTCAGGTTTTGCCTTCAAGGGTCGCCACAGCGAATCAATCTTCTCCATCTAACCCTATTCTCTGTATCATTGTCTCTCACACCAACTAACTTCATACCCTCTCTCACTACGTCCATAAATCTCCTCTTAGGTCTTCCTCTAGACCTCCTGCCTGGCAGCTCCACTTCCAGCATCCGTCTACCAATATATTCATTATCCCTGATTAACATCTCAGTCTGGCTTCTCTGACCTTCTCTCAAAACATCTAACATGTGCTGTCCCTCTGATGGACTCATTCCTGATCCTATCCATCCTCATCACTCCCAAAGAGAACCTAAACATCTTCATCTCAGCAACCTGCATCACTGGTCTCACCACTGTCTTTACCACAATTCCTTTCATTCAGGCTGATTGTCTTCTATCTCATACACTTTTCTCTATGCATTCCAACCTGCTTGAACCTGTTTCTTTACCTCTTTTCCACACCCTCCATTGCTCATTACATACATTACATATATATAACTTATTTACATGTCATTTAGGGAAACACAAGAGTCCCTCGTTTAAATGTCATACAGAGACATGCAACACTCTCATTCACACGTCTCAGAAATTTAGGGTATCTAATGAATGTTTTGTGCATGTTTTTGTTTGGAGACACTTGGTAATAATGAGCAAATACACTGAAATGCAGAACTACATAAAAACTATGCAAAAGAGGGTAAAAGTTTTTAGAGTTCATTAGGTCCTGGTGTTTCTCCAGTTACTACTAAGCAGCAAAACATTTTTCTGTGTTGTGAAACATTAGAGCTCCTTTAGGATGAGTAAGCTCCTTTTAGACCACTGACTCATTTGAGATAATCTTGACTTGGTTTACTCCAGATTTGTGACATTTTTGACAACCACTACTTTGGCTTGGGACCCGACTTTAAGGACTTTAAATTTCACTTGCGACACACAAGCCCCTTTCGCACTACAGGAACATTTTTCACTTCCAAGAACATTTTCATGAAATACTCCATTACTTTGTGTATTTCAACAGCATAGAAGCCAGAAACTAGGACCTATGTTCAGAGAACCATTTTAATTCCAACAAAGCAGGATAATTTTACAGTTCCATCGCATCTCACACGATGTAGGTTCTTGGGGATTGGTGGTACTCATAAGCCACACCCATTACCAGATAAATGTTGCAGTGCACTTCTTTTTAGACATCTGTAGTCGTTGTCAAAAAAGTCACCAAAAGTGACCAAGTGACCAAACAAAGAGATCCAAGCTCTTCTGTCCATCTACGAAACAAGGTTTTTAGGTACAGTTGGCTAACGATGGTGTTTATCGGCTTGTGGACCATGTGGCTGTATGTTTACTTTCCGTTCAATGGAAGCGGGATTGGTCTATCAGCATTTCAAAACTTTATAATTCCTTTGGGTAGTGGTTCGTGGACAGGTACTACTATTTGTAGTTTTTTTTTGTCCATGTGAAACCTACGCTCAACTGTTTACTGTATCCGTCCATAAGTTTTTATTGGGTTGACTTTACCTGAGGCAGAACGTCAGTCTCAACTCCTCTCAGCTCATTATCATGAACACTAAGCAAAGATCTTGGAATCGCCTATGGATTTATTATAATGCATTTAGTAACAATAGGAAACTATTCAAGTCAATAGGAAACTATTACTCCTCATGAAGCTCCAACAATCAGTCAGCACACCCCATCTCCTCCAAATCTATTCACTGGGCTGGGCGTGGCAGTCAGCACTTGGCAAACTCAAAAATCCCAAAGGTGCAGAGAGGTACTTTGTCAAGGCGAGTATGTAATCCATTTATTCAGTCGTGCGTGTTTATCTTTAGGATCCTTTGTGTCACTTACACTGCGCTTGTTTGCTTAATGTCATTTTCAGTGTCAGCACAAACTTCTTCTTTTCGTATTAGTCAAACAAAACGAGACACTGCGGTTTGGTTAGGTAGGCCCAAAGAGGGATTTGGCTCATCCTGATTCATGGTGCGCCACAATAGTTGGTATGAAATCTGTTAATACCAGCCTTCCCGCTACTTTCTGAACCCTGGGTTCTCCCAGGTACAAGGCTTGGTGGAGGCAGACCGTATGCCAAAAGTAATTTGAAAAGGATGATCAGAGTTGTGTATACAAAGCCACAGCAAACATGCGGGTTGATTGATGGAAATGCGACTGCAATTCAACAATGAGGTCACATGCATCCCAGGGAATGCGAGCGAACTCCTGACTGCACGGCTGTACCAACACTATTTACCCCCCAAAATACTTGATCTGTGTGTGCTTAATCACGGGATTAAATTACTTTTGAGAAACACAACGGTCCCGTTCCAAACCAAACAGTCCAGGTAGCGTCTGCCCAGTTTTTTTATATTTGGGTTTCATCCCGAATGACTGATTTGTTTGATGGACACCCAAAGGGGAATCTCGTTTTTTTGCATGTTTGGGTGTAGGTATTCCGCTTGTTGTGGCGACGCAGCATGTTTTTACAAATTCAAATGGGTTCCATTTGGGGAAGGGAGGGGTCTTCAGGGGATTCTTAAGGTACAATTAGGTTAAAGTTAGGCAGGTATTGTAGGTAAATTTCATGCGTGTGTGTGCGTGTGTGTGTGTGTGTGTGTGTGTGCAAGTTCAAGTGCATATAGAAATCAATGAAAATCCATCCCACAAATATGGCAGCAATTGTATTTTAAATAGTCTCCTCTTCACTTCCAGAACCTTTTAAGCAATGTTAGAAAAAAAAAGTTGGCTGGAGGCCTTGACAAGTGTCACTGTAAACATAACCTAACCCTCGCTTTTTGTTGATTTGTTTTTTTACAGTTACAACGAACATCTCATTCCAGATGTTTTTTATTTGTTTATTACTTCAACATCAAAACAAATGAGTTTGAGAGCACCAACACAAAGTGTAACTCTGTTATACATAACTAGGATACTCTCAAACTTTACATTTACATTATGTTAATTAGACTTCATCAGGCCTTTCCTTTGTCTCCATCAAAGATGCAAATAATTACACAAATATTGGAATTTGGAGTCGCAAGTCATATAGAGACATACTTTGCAACCATTCACTCTTTTACTCATATATCTGGGCAATTTATGTGTCTCCAATGAACCTCCTGCATGTTTTTGGACAGTGGGAGAAAACCAAAGAACCCTGAAGAAATCCACACAGACAGGCCCCCCATTGGAATCGTACCAGGGACCTCCTCCCTGTAAGGTGAAAACATTTACCTCCATAGTTGCCGTTTCATCTGTAATGTTGTCTTATATAACGTGGACACGTTAATTCATCACACTCCTATTTTAGAAAGCAAATAAGAAAAAGAATAAGAAGAAGGACAACTTTATTTATCCCGAAGGAAATTGTTGTGCCAGAGTTACAAGAAAAATATTACAATGATAAATAATAGTAGAAAATTGTGTAAACAGTAGAAAAAATAAAATAAAAAGGGGGAGAATAAGAAATACAAATAAACAATAAAGTGTCTTAAGTAACAAGTGAAGACTATAAAGTGTCTTAAGTACCAAGTGAAAGATAAGGTGTGCACAAGAGTATGAAAAATTATGTTTCATTCTGATGACCTTCACAGCTCCTTTGCTCTTTTGTCGTTTTCCCATTGTTACTCTTGTACATTCCTTTTGGTGATAAATCTTGACGCCAAAACTCTGAGATGTCGCTCAGATGACTTTTTCTCAGAACTGTGTGATTCTGGCTGCTGTGACTTATCGCAGTAACGGAATCGTGTGTCTTCTTTCTGCTCTCAGGTTGAAGGAAACGGACAACACTTTCGCCTCTTCCCCCTTGGCCGTCACTGAGCAAGGAGATCCGAGCAGTTCGTGTAGCGCGAGACGTAGTGGTGCGCCAGAAAACATGGCCCGAGTCAAACCAAGCGCATATCTTGGACACATCGGCCCCGGGGCAAGGACGAGCACGTCGGTGAACAGACCGTATGTGACATGACAGAGTCCTAAACCAACCCAAATGGACACACTGACTGCCTACATGAACACTGTGTGTGTGTGTGTGTGTGTGTGTGTGTGTGTGTGTGTGTGTGTTTGTGCGGGTACATGCGCGCATATGTACAAGCGGTCGTGATCACAGTCACCAAGCAGTAAATGGTAAACACATTCACATGCAAGCATGCACATATGTTGTATGTAGACATGGAGAGTAAACACAGAGAGATGGAGCAGCCAAGCAGCGAGGCACAAGTTCCTTGTTTGTGTGTGTGTGTGTGTGCGTGTGTGCCTTATACTTCTTTTCCCTCAGGCCCTTACTTGCGCAGGTCAGTGATGTTAATACAAAGCACATGTAGAGTAAATAGATTCAAGTAAATGAAAGCAAACAGAACAACTAACTGTCATGTTCCTTCTTTGGAGACACCGAAGCCACACATTTTCCCAAAAATTTTCCATTAGATGAAGCAACATGAAACATTGTGTAAGATGTGTGTGTGTGTGTGTGTGTGGTTGTATGTGTGTGTGTCGTCTTGTCTCTTCAGACATCATAGAACAAGGCGAGGAGTGTCACAAGTCATTTGGCCACGATGGACCCACGCGGCACGCTGCCATTCACTTCGAATCAAGCACACACTGGGAGATTCAACTCAGCCTTGGGGTTTGGGTGGGTGGGGGGACACGGACATCACTGCGCACTTGAGGACACACATACACACATACACACACACACACACATGCGTGCACACACCTCCATCACCCTGGTTAATTTTGCGTCGCAGACGCACAATAGCACAGAGTCATGAACACGCCTCATCGCCCGGCCCCAGGGCCACCCCTGTCGACCTGCCCTGGATGCAAAAAATCTATTCAAAATTAATAAATAAATAAATAAAACACAAACACCTAGAATTTGTCTCCATCCACGGACACAAGGATGTCAAGAATATTACACATTTATTGCATGTGCGTCAGGAAAGTCCTGTCTCCACTGTTAATACACTCCCTTCTTCCACCTTCTTCAGACGTTGTGTTCCTCACCGACTTTGCTGTTGCCCTCCTTCCCCGCTTCTTCGCCATCCACTCCCCCCAACCCCCTCCTACACTCACACACACACACACACACACACACACACACACACACACACACACAACCCCGCTCCATCCCGCCAGGCCCCCCTCCCTTTCGGAAATTTCAGAGAAAATAGCTGAGGGTCAGATTAGAGGTTGGCTGCCTCTTTGCGTTACCAGCAAAGATAAATATTCCCAGGATGACTCCCATTGCCTGGAGGATGTTTATGTGTGTACATGTTGTGCCCCCCCCACCCCCCACACACACACACAATGGAACACAGATAGCACATGTGTGATCACAAATACACATCCCTTGATCCTCTCAGTGTTTGTTGTGTGTCTGTGGGATCAGCTTTACCTCACTCTTACCTGTTGCCTCACCGAGGTGCCCCAGTCAGTGCGTGTGTGCGTGTGTGTCTTAGTCAGTAAGGATTGCCAACAGCTGCTCCGTGAGGTCACTGTCACAAGCAATCGTCATGTTTATAAACCGACGCCGGTTGCAGACGGCAATAAATCAGCTTTGTGCAATAAAAAGAAGTGTGCGGCGGATATTAACCCATTGGTCGCAGACACTTCAACGGAGGAATTGTTGGATTGAACTTCGGTTGTGACGATGCAACACTTTCAGATCCTTTGGACGGGCAAAGATGTGCACAGCTGTCTGTCCACGTACAACAGTACGTTGACTCACTAGAGTCCCGATGAGTTTTCCGATATATGAGCTGTCCCTCAGTGGATTTTTGAGTTTTATGATACAAGCTAAGATCTGTGTGGGGAGCGAGCGGAATGAGCATTTGACATCGATGCGGCCGCCGCTGTCTGTGAAGTGACATTTAAAAACAGTTGGACACGCCACCCGCCACTAGGTAGCCCGGAGAAAATCATGGAAAAACATGAGCGAGGTGTGGGCTCGTCCATGAAGAGGTGGAAAAGTTGGTGAGAGCACTGAGAGAATTGTCTGTGAGAAGGCAGGAGACACTGACGGGGATTCGGTGCAGCAAACAGATAAAACATTGGAGTCATTCAAAGCCAGTCAGGGATGGTTTTATCGTTTTCGAAAGAGGACCGGCATTCACTCTGTTATTAAATTGAATTTAGCGAAATAGTGTCGCAAAGTGTGCAAGCTACATTTAGCAATAAATTAAGCGATAGAACACCGAATGAAAAACTTCCCCAACCTCTTCCACCACCACCACCAAGAAAATCAAGGATAACACACTTAATAAAACCAGTTTAGTTCTTTACATTGTCTTTTATTACCGTGTGTATCATTTTTCTTAACATGTTTTGTTATTTATGAGGCATATTTTTCTTATTTAAAAACACACACTAAACAAGGGGGCTGGAACGGATTAATAGCATTTCAATTCACTCTGATGGGGAATTTGATGTATGAGCTTGGTCACGTAACAAATTTAAATTGTATGTAAAGTTATTATTTTCTGTGAATACACTGTGAGAAACATCCCATTTCCACCAGAAACGCCAAAACGTAGCATTTCAGCCGAATGCACGGTCCCCCAGTTTTCGGTTGTAGCCCCAAATGTAACCTTAACCACAGCGCCGTTATAAACAAAACCTCAAATTTCGGAAACATGAAACGCTGTCGACCCGGTCCAGTCACTGGGTCCCCCCCCCCACACACACACACACACACACACACCACCCAGATGCGCAATTTGCAGCTTTATACTGATGTCACCCGCCTTCCCCCTTCCTTTAGTCTCATTTGGCGGTGGAAGGGATTTATATTGGACTCGGGACTTCCTCCCCCAAAACTGCATCACAATGTGTAATGGACCACATGTTGAGCGATAACAATGGCAGAGGGGGGGGCTGATTGTAGTACAAACAAAAAGGTATGGCGTTGCAGGATTTACACACTGATGCAATTCACTAGTGACATTACTAGCATGTAAGTCCTATTAGAACTTTGCATTGAAGCTAATATAGAGCAGTTGGTGTTGTTGTTGTTACATGGCTCCCCGCATTCTGTCTCTCCCTCATGGGGGTGAACACAACCTGGCTGTACGGGAACTCGTTAAAAAAAAAAAAAAACTCCATTCCGAGCCAGTCGGTAAACTATCTAACAAAATTCGACTTGTCCTTGCATTGTAAGGTCGGACCAAGCATCCGCAAGTTTTCTCGCTTAAATTAAGGAGGATATTTGACCTACTTTCGGTGTCAAGTCCCCGAGTCGCCAGAGCGTCAGGGGGGAAGGAGAGGGCTGACGATCAGCGCGACCTCTCAGCTGACATCGGGAGAGCACATGCGTGAATCAACCACTGATCATCTCAACAAGTCATTGAAAGTAACAAATAAAAATAGAGCGCGTACATAGGACTTTTCGAAGTACACTCATTAGGTCCTTTGGGAAAACTGCTTTCAAGGGGACACTTGGAAGGAAATTGGAATCAGATGGAGATTAGAAGGTTTAAGAACATGTTTCCCCCCCTCAGAGGTAAAGCAGCGAGGTAGTGCGGAAGGACTGGGGGGGGCTGCTCTGTGTGGTTTACCTCATGGCACTGCTGATTTGTGAACAGAGGAAATCAGCTCAGGACCGAAGGATCCCCCCCTGTTTCTCTGCCAAGCTAATTTACCCATTTCCCTTTGGACCCATATAACAATATGCTGCGACATCTTTTTAAGACACCTTCAGTTTTGCAAAAATGGTATTTAGAGGAGAAACCAAGCAGTCACAGGTACATCCAAACGCAAAGACACCTCTATGAATGACCTGAAAAAGGGCTGTATTCACTATAAACACCTGCATACGCTTAACAGCTGTATGCATTATTTATTAATACATTTATTATATTATATAATTTTATATAAAATGTAATGTCTTTTTATTTCCCCATTCTGTTGTCTATTCTTATCCTTGTTTTTGTTGTTCACTCTGCTGCCTATTTATTAGTGGATGTCTTTTGCTGTATTTTAATTGTCTCTCACTTTATACCCATATTTATTGATACTGTAATTGTTGCGCTGCTGTGACAAAAGACTTTCCCCTATGGGGATCAATAAAGTATATCTTATCTTAGATTAAGAATTCCAAGACTCAAGAGTTTTTGTTGACATTATGCAAGCATAACAAATTTTTTCGAGACTCACAGCTCAAAGTGGAATTTATCATAATATTATATGTTGATGATTATTATTATATATAGATACTATTATATATATATTATATATATTATAACGTTACATTTACAAATAAAAAAAATGAAAACCAGTGAAAATAAAGTTTTAAAATGAATTGACTTTTTGGGATGTTAAATGGTGTCCACTTATACATCGCATTTCATTGCCTCGCAGTTTCAAAATACCCCAAAATTCACCCATTCACACACACACACACACACACACACACACACACACACACACACACACACACACACACACACACACACACACACACACACACACACACACACACACACACACACACACACACACACACAGACCAATGGCAGGCACATAAGGCGCTAACCAGATTATGGCAGTGTTCATTGTCTTGCCCGAGGTCACCTCAACACGAATAATTAACTGAAAGGTAAATAAAATCCAAGATAAAAATTACGCATTTTTGTCCATCTGTCTGTCATGTCAATCTACAGTAACAGCAATGTTGAAAGGGAGGAACCCAAGTGTTCATGATGAGTTTCGGGAACATTTACGAGATAAATATTGCAACTGCTAAGAGTATTTATGATATTATAAAACTGCGGGAGAAAAGATCCAAGACATGAGGCGAGGTTAAGGGAGTGGAAACACTGAAGGCACAAAAGGAGGCTTGAGTCAGTCACCAGCTCTTAAAGTGCAAAGTAATGTCTAATTAAAACTGAGTTGTAAAAGAATGTATTATCCTTATTTTTTCCCCTCTAGTTTTTTTTTTCTTTTCAGTTTTGCTCCATGAACATCGCCACTGTCAGGCCGCTCTGGAGACAGCTGTGCTTTAAGTGAGCACAACCTGGCACAGAGCGAAAAACGATGAGGCGTGTTAGAACAGGACCAATATTTTCAAACGGCACATTTTTTCTCCCTGCTGGAGACTTCTGTCTGTCTGTTTGGACAAAGAACTGAACACACACGCACGCACACACACACCCACACGTGAACTCATACCTAAGCACTCATTCAAACTTCTGCACTAATCGTACACTCTGGCTCTTACTCATACTCACTGGTGCGTGCAGAAATAAAGTAACATGCATGCCTGCAAAATAAGGTAAAAGGAGTTCATAATAAAATTTCCCCGCTTTTTTCATCCACTTTATAAGTGGAGAAGGATCCTAAAAAAAAAAAAATTTCAACCCAGTCGCACGGCAGTTCAAGTGTTGTGATTAACGTCTAATGGCAAGCTTATATGCACATGAAGAGACTCACAAACACACACACACACACACACACACACCCAACCCAAAACAGGTGCTCTCATGCCAGGTCTGCTTTGTGCAGTGGGAAATATTTCACAGGCTCCTTGTTTCTCAGGAAGCGCTTCCTTGAGTGTGAATGATATCAGTTCGAAGTTCTGTTTTGGTAGTTTTGTTTTTTTTTCAATGTTTTGAGTCCCTTTCGAGACGACACAGCTTTACAAGCTCTGGGTCAGAAAAATAATGACGGAGGGTCTCGAGTTTCAATGGCGCACACGGAAACCCACCGAGTGATCCGTGCAGGCGAAAAACCGCAGTGTTATTCTAAAAGAGGGTTTACGTCCAGATAAGTGGAGTTAAAGAGATAGTGCCAGGCTGCGGCTCTGCAGCCTAAACATGCTGAGATATGAGCTTTATCATGCTCGTATCGTCAAAATCAGTTATCTCTCTCATTGCATGCTTTATCTTGATACATATAAATATATTGATATGTATACACAAATAAATTATATGTTTCTGTTTATGCACCAACAAAACAATTGTCTGCCACAGTGATTTAACTCTGTCTCATAATATTAAATGTGACAAACAAACAGACAGACAGGTGCATGTCTGTCTCTCCATCTGCCCCTATCACCTGTCTCCTTCACACACACACACACACACACACACACACACACACACACACACACACACACACACACACACACACACACACACACACACACACACACACACACACACACACACACACACACACACACACTGAAAGCACAGTTTGAAAGATAAAAGGCATTATCATGCATTTGGCATTTCACATGAAGCGTGCTTCCGGAATAGTTACTTTCGCTGGAAAACAATTTAATCATCTTTAGCTATAGAAATGTATTTTTGGTCATCATTTGCTTTTAAGCTCCTAGAGTTCCCTTTTCTCCGTGTCATCAATTCATTCATTCATCTTCCACACTTATCATGCATTTAGGACAGCTTGTGGCTATCACTGGGCGAAAGGTGGGGTTCACCCAGACCTGTTGCAAATAAAGGCGCACCACCATTCACCCTCTCATATACGGACAGTGATGAAACTGGAAAAACCCACGCAGATATGGGGAGTGCGTGCAAGCTCCATACAAAAAGGCCGACCCGTCGGGACCGAGCCTCGGACGTTCAGAAAACGCTGATTACTGCGTAACCGTGCCCACATTTATCAATATTATTTTCTATTTTCAAGCTAATCCTAAGCATTCAAATACATTTCTCCTTATCCCATAATTTGATATCTGGGATATGTGTTGTAAAGCACAGGATTTTTTTTTCCTTTTTGCGTAATGTACCATATCATTAAATTTCCACTGCTGACAAGTGTTTGCAATCATCACAAACTGAAATAAAGTTATCACATATAGGGTTTCACTTTTTGTCAAATTGTAACAAACGCAGGCCGTTATTACGTAACGCAATTTTTCGCGGCCGTATCGGCTGTCAGTGTGTAATGACAGAGGCATCTTGTGTCATAATTAACCCTGGGAGGATTGTCATCCGACCCCGTGGCTCCCTTCTGTTTTCACAGAGCTTTGTGTTGCGCTTTTTGACTCTTTTGTCGAGCCGCGCGGTCGAAACTGTGTTATTTTGGTTCTCCCTCTCTTTCTCCCTCTCTCTCTCTCTCTATCTCTCTCTCTCTCTCTCTCACCGCTGTCACACACTGTTGTTTTTGTCAAATTCTCAAAACCTCCAAACACCCACCAGCACCACCACCTCTGGCCCGGGCCACAGTATTTACACATTCGCAGTTGGCACTGCGGGCTACAGAGGCATTTAGCATCTACAAAAAAAAAAAAAGAAAGCCAGAATATATTTCTCTCTAGATTTTTTTTTAAATTTCCAAGACACAACCTTCCTCGACAAAAGGAAGGAAAGCGTTGCTTGAAAGATGACACAGTCCGGACTTGTTTTTTTGCTGCCACCAGATGGCCCTAAAACCAGTTAACACAGGTTTAACCCCAAACCACAACAGGCTCTAATCATCTGTGTGTGTGTGTGTGTGTGTGCACAGTGCCCGTGTATCTTGTGTGAGTGTGTGTGTGCGTTGTTTAAGGAGGAGCTACACCAGACTGACAGTGGACAGTGACACCTTTCAACACCACCTTCCCTTCTTTACGCAAAAACAGCACCATGGCCGGATGCCAGTGGGGGGGTAGATACTGCAAACATCACTCCCTTTCTTTCCCTGCAAGCACAACAGCTTCCAGCATAATCCAGGCATGCAATATGTGGCCGCCATGTGCCAAACACAGCGAGGAAGGAGCCGAGTGAAGGGGCGGAGGTTTGGGAGAAATCGGCCCTGTGATTAAAATCGCTTGCGTGTGATTCATTCAAAGTTAAGGGGGAATTAAAAAAAAAAAAAAAAAAAAGGAAAAATTGCATCACGGGGACCATATGTGCACGCGTGTTGTTTTTTTCAATTCGTTCACGCGATATAAACAGCTCAGCCCCGGTAGCGGCGTGGCTGTCAAACTTGTAAAGTGTTACCCCGAGTTGCCTAAGTATGTCCAACGCCCCCGTCGAGGAAGGAGCGCATCTTTCTCTCTGTACATTATCCCGCACGCTGCAAACAAGTCTGGACAGCTTTGTATCTCATCCCTCTTTGGATAAACATGGGCAGGAAATGAATGCGGTTTTACAATGATTCACTCCATACTGGAAGCATTTGCTGTCAAAGAAATCCATTCAAAGCAGCTTTGGCTTCACATGTTTACTATCCCCCCCACCCCCACCCTCTCGCTACGGCAGATAAATATCTTTTCACCGGGGCTTTACCCCCCCACCTACCTTTGATATGCACCTAACCGACCGCTTCTTTTTTTTTTCGGTGACGGTGCAACTTCCTCACGCTTTATCTCGGAGAAACAGGAAGTACCGTACTCCGAAATGCATACAAAGTTTAAACCTTTCAGACTCGACCGCCATGTTTTGTTCTTTTTTTTTTCCCCTATCATCTCCTAATACCGTTTCAGTCTCTGACCCCCACTGCCTCCGCCCCTTCCCCTGCAGAATATCGCATTTCTTCATGTTTCGTTTCTGCTCCGCTATCTAGATTAGTGGAAAGTCTAAGTGCCCCGGGCCAGAGCTTTAACCACGCTGTACAGCTGGTTAGGGCCTGCCTGTCGGCTGGAGTAATGAGCTTTACCTTTAGCTGAACCATAAAGGCTGGTGCCTGCCCATGGGCATTCTTGCTCTGAAGTGGGGACGACGCTCACACACACACACACACACACACACACACACACATGGTCGACATCCCATGGCTTGGTAGAACCAGATTCCTGTGCTCCAGTTCCGTTGTCATTTACAGCTGATGGGAGATTTCGATCGGTGGGCGACCTCCACAGAGGATCGGGTGATTGTCGGGTGGTTGCTCACTCAACTCCGAGTTAGCTGTTCTTTGTTGTTGTTGTTGTTTTTGTCCCCCTTTCTCAACAATAAACCCTTCACAGGATTCATCCTGAGAAGTCACCACCTTCCCCATACTTCCCATCTCAATCTCCATGACTAAACACCTCAATCCTCATGACTGGAGTTCCTGTTAAATGTGGAGTTACCTGTTTTTCAGCTCAGTCACAGTCACACCACGGCTCACACAACACCGAAGATCGACATGTACAGACAAAAGTCGCCTCCTCTGTGGTAAAACTTGGAGGTCTGGGTTTGTCTGAGAAAAGCGTAGGCTTTTCCGATACCTCCGATACCCACCCCTCTCGATTTGACGACGTGTTTACATGTTTACACAGCGAGCACTTAATATGTCGTTAACATGTGGCTTGACAAACAGACTTACGATTTATTTAGTTTTATTTCAAACCTAATCCTTAATATTTCCACCAAACAAGGTTATATTCTACGATTGTCCAGCGCCCGTCAAGAACTGGATGTCATCCATTCGTCGCCCCTTCCAGAAAGTTAAATCCCAGCCTTGTACCAACGAACCCACTCCTTTCTGTCAGTCCAGGTTCATCTCACTACAGCTCTGGGAATGGAAAAAAAATTCACAATGGGCTTTTCATACAGCCAACTTTTAAATATCTTTCAGACCACATGTTCTTGGGATATTTTTAACATCTTATTCCATTTTGTGTTGCGCAATACAATTTTAATGCTTTTTTATATACAGATGGGTGATAGCCTAGGACACGAGTCAAACTCGAGGCCCGTGGGCCCAATGCAGCCTGCCACAGTTTATGTGGCCGCCGAGAACATCGTAAAAGGTCTGAAAGTCTTAAAATAAATTAGTCAAAAAGGTGCATTGACCATCAACTACATTTCCCACAATTTATGCTGGTTATGCTCCCTGTGAAGTGATGGCATCCCACCTTTAGATTGCAGTGTAGCCACATCAATTTTCAACAAATGGAGTTGAGAAATACAAATGATCCCTAAATGTCCAGGAAGAAAAAGTTGATGCGAATACATGTTTGTGCTTCAAGCGGAAAAAGCGGTATGTCTTTTTGTGTTATGAGGCAGTGTCGGTTGTCAGAGTACAATCTACGTTGCCATTTTGACACCAAAAATGGAGCTAAGTTTGCTAAAGCTGGCCTTCCAGAAAAGCAAGAAATTGTCCAAGAATTAAAAGCCAAACCCCGATGGCAGCAGAATGTGTTCACGAAAGCTGCAACCAAAAACACTGCAGCAGTGAAAGCTAGCTTTGTACAGGAGCAAATGCATATGTAACATTTTGGATTCAAATGAGTAATACATTCAGAGTTATTTAACACTAAGGAGTAGTTACATTTATTTTACATTTGGCTACATTTATACTGTTACTGTTACATGTGGCCATTTGAGGGTGACCATTATGCTTATGTGGCCCTCAGGGAAAATGGGTTTGACACCCTGGCCTAGAAAAACAAAACCAAAGATGATACATGTCATGAACAATTTGGAGGAATTTGATCATGAAGTAAGTCCGCAATGATAGTCATAGATTTGATGGAATCAATACTCCAAACCAGAAAAGAGCATTCAGTACAGCTCATGGCAACACATACAGAGATCAGAGAGAGAGTGAATGGTTGCATATCTTTATAAGGACATAAAAAATGAGTCAATGGCTGTTAGGCTTCACATGACATTGAGATGACGGAGAAAGGTTATATTTCTCTATATGATATGTGAATGATTGCATATCTCTGTATGATGTGTGAATGCGTGACACACACGTGTATATATACATATATGTGCATATATACACACACATGTATATACATATAAGTGTGTGTGTGTGTATATATGTGTGTGTGGGGGGGGGACAAGTATTTGATACACTGCTGATTTTTCTGTTTTTCCGCAGGAAAACACATTGTATGATTTTTAAGTAATTCATTTGCATTTTATTGCATGACGTAAGTATTTCATCACCTACCAGGCAGTACGGATTGCGGCTTTCACAGACTTATTAGTTCTTCTTTAGGAAGCCTTTATGTTCTCCACTCATTTCCTGTATTAACTGCACCAGTTTGAACTCCTTGTCTGTATAAAAGACACCCGTCCATACACACAATCAAACAAACTCCAACCTCTCCCCAATGGCCACGACAAGAGAGCTGCGTAAGGACATCATGGATAAAATTGTAGACCTGCACAAGGCTACATATACATATATACAAACATACATTGGTGAAGTTTCAGTGATGGCTAAAAAAAATGTATAAATGAAGGGTTTCCATTATGTCAGATGACCAATGTATCATATTCTAAGAAAATGTAAATGACAATATGACTTCTGTGGGTTAAAAACGTCAAAAGCTGTCACGCGTCAATCAGAAAACCCATCTTATCTCCACGGCGGCCTCATGATGGTGGGCAATAGGTCACTATGTTAGTTTCCAAGGTCCCTATAACGCCGGGTTACCGCCTCCCTATGCAGCAAGGGATGGGGTACACGTCAATATACGTGCCACATCAAAGCTTTTGTATTCAAGTCTTACGTTTTTCGTTTTTTTTTTCTACACAATTTACCAAGCAATAAACAATGAGGTGAAATAAGGGAATGCGCTGCGGGCGTTCCTTTGCTCCATTCCTTCTTCATTTTTACACCAGGAAAGGAAACATCCATTTACTGTGGGTATTTTACCATCTAAATTATCTGAATAAATACCCCCAAAAATATGACATTAACTAACAACTCTATATCTGTCGACTATGAAAAAAAAAAGTGTACTATTTACATTGTTTTGTTCATCATTTGCACCTTATGAATTAATTTTCAACCGTCCACCATGGAATTAAATAGACTTATTCAAAAAAAGCACGGTTACATCCTCTTTCCCACAAATTGCATCTAAATGACTTGACGGCCGGTTCTGATCTGCAAAAATGCTATCCGTCTGCATGAGCAGCGTGACGGCAGCAGGTTGTTTCCTCCCGACGTGGCTGTTACCGGGCGCGCTAACTCCTTTCGCCTCAGTCGCCGACCTCCGTCCGCTGAGCTTGGGAACGGGCCATGTGCGGGGGGCCAAACGACGAGGGGCCGAGAGCGGATGAACGGCGCCGCGCAAGAGGATCAATAATCCTTAACAATCCATAATCCCATTAGCGATGCCAACAAAGAATCACCACTTTTTAACTAGATTTAACCAGTTTTAGGTGTTTTTTTGTTTTGTTTTTTTTTTTTTTATGAAAACTGCCAAAATGCTTGGAGACAGAGCCACCTGAGAGATACGCATCTCGCCAAGATGTCTGGCGAAAGCATTGCGGAGGGCATTTTGTGTAGAGCCGCGCCGCCTTTCTGTGTTTACCAGGCTTTTGTTTTGTCGAAACAAACAGCTTGTTCCCATTACTGGCTCTCGGGCCTAGGTGAACAGAACTCGCTTGTATGTTAGTTAGCGTGAAGAGGAGAGACGACAGATGCTTTTAGTTAGATAGATGAGCAGCGGCAACCATCCTGTGTAATTTATCTTTTTTGTGTGTGTGTGTGTGTCTGGTTAAATAAGATAGAAGGGATTCTTATTGGCGGTTGAGTGTACTTGCGAGGAAATTACCTCACATATCTGTGTTGTGGTCCACTTAAGGCCCCCTTAAAATAACCCCTTAACAATTCCTTAGTTGTGGCAGGTATGAAGAGACAGGAAGACGCTTGGGTTTGTTTTGTTTTCTTTTGTTTTTGTTTTTTTTTTTTTTTTAGCAGAGGGCCACAAAGAGACGCATGTTCCCTGAGAAACCAAGACATCTGTTGTCTGTGAGAAGAGTACCCACGGAGGAGCGCGGGGATTGAGGGTTCCCTACAGGCCTGTCCACACTGGCAGGGACTAAGGCCGCTGACTAATTGGTAAGGGGCCTATGCGTGAGCGATTGGGGAGGGGGGGTGTCTGGGTGGCAAGCCGAAGAGAAGAGGAAGGAAGACAGGCCACCTCATTCCCACAGGATGGAGGGGGGGCAGGGGGAGCAGAATAGAAGAAAAAAAAAAAAAAAAGAAAACAGTCGCCAAAATACAGAAACGGACCAAATGTAATGGCTGCTTCCCCTCTTCCTCCCCCCGCCTTCCCGCTGCAGCCCCTCCAGACCCAGACTCCAGACTCGCTTCATCCTTGTAATTTAAATTAATTTCTTCCACATTTTCCTCAGAGATTATACTGCAAGACCCATCCAGCCCCCTCTCCCTCACACACACGCACACACACACTCGGCTCACCCCCCGCCATAGTTGCTTAATGCTCTCATTATTAAGCTACGTTCTCCTCACAGCTCCCCTCTGGCTCCTCCTGAACCCCCCTCCAACCCTCGCCGCACAAACATACACCCCGTGCTCTTGTCAGTACGTCGAGCTGTCGACGTAATTAAATGATTCCAGCGATAATTTTTAAATGTGAGAGAAAATTGATGCGTTTATGTGTCAACGTGATGCCCACACACACACACACACACTTACTTATGTGGCAAATGCCCATTTTCTGTGTTTTCTCTTCAGGGCTTTCTGCATCTTAAGAGCGCGTCAGCGTAGAGAAGCACGCCCAAAACACTCACCCTGTCGCTCGCAATTTTTGGCACCAACTTGCCGACAAATTTCATTTTAATGAACACAATATCCAGAGGAGGTGTGGAAGTCTGTAACTACTACCTATACAATGTGGTTTGGAAATATAAAGTTTGGCTGATAATGATCATACAGAGTTTTACATTCTGATTTTAAAAGTCAATATTTTTGTACATTTATAGCTGTTAAAGTGTACATTTACATGTGGTGGTTCTTTTTCCGGACACTGCAAACAATACCTTGTGATAAATACCAGTGATGGTGATTTTTTTTTTTCCATGTGCTTGGTTTCTACAATTGTACACGCGCAAAGTTGGAAATGGACACTCGGCCGAACTGAAAACAGGGAGGCAAAGATGTTGGTGACACACAAGCCAGTAAAGAGCGCATGTCACATTTTTGGCAATCAAAAATCGGTCAACTGTGGTGCGTTCAGGTGTGTCTGGAGGAAATAAAATCCCATTGTAACCAGCAGGTTCTCACCAACGCAAAATGCTAAAACGGCATTCTGGAAAAAGGCGAACTCACCGGACGGGTATCTCCTTGAAGAATTCTGTGAAAACACAGTTTACTCACCCCGAGTCTACGTGGGTCCCTTTGCACCAACTCCTTGACTGTAAAAAGAAAAATAATAGAAAATACTTTGGTTTTAGCAGTCGTTTGAGTTGTCACAGTAACACTTGGCTGATCACCATAACAGACAATAAATTTATCATACTGTTTGCTCATATTTTAGGAGATTAAACAAGAACACCTTATGATGCTGGGAGTCTGGCCAGCAGAGGCCTGCAAGTTGTCTTGGATCAGGTGTGTGTGTGTGTGTGTGTGTTTTGCTTACTCATGTTCAGTGGTTTCCCGTCACTGTTTGTGCAAACCAGCTTGCAAGTAAATCACTGGGACTCAGGTTTTGGTGTTTCCCCCTCCTCGCCGCGGATCGCCGCCGGTGGCTTTTGACGCTCACGGTTCGATCCGATCTCGGATTCGAAAACAGTCGTGAGATGGCGTGTTGGCTTCGGTCTCGTTCGTCGGACTTCCGGGCGAGAGCGGGTCGGTCGGCTACGTCAATCCGTCGGTGGTGCTCACGCCGGTCTGAAAGCGGGGGAGGGCCCGGAGGACTACGCGATAATTATCCGGTCCAACTTAGTGATCAAATTTCGTATTCACCGAATAAAATAACAATAAAAATGAAAAATTATATATATAATTTTTATCATTTTTTATTTCATATATATATATATTTCATTTTATTCATATACATATATGTATATATATATGAATAAAATGAAAAATGTAGAAAAAAAATTGAAATAAAATTGAAATTGAAAATAAAATTAATTATTCAAATCAAGTAAATGAAAATAGTTCACTCATTTATTATTAGTACAGCTTAGTTAGCTCTCAGGCTGGGAAGGATGGGTGAGGGGGGCCTATACCAGCTGCCATAGAGCCAGAGGCAGAGTTCACTCTCTTACTCATGGCAGGTTGATCACAGGGCAACATTAAATATTCACCCATTCATTCCCATGTCCAATAGACACACAATTATTCACTCTTTCATTAATTCATAAGGAGACAAAAGTTCACTCACTCATTCACAAGTTATAGAGAAAACCATTCATCAGGCTGAAGCACCACTGTCCCGCCTCTGAAAAAAATAAAGTAAAATAAAATCATGAAATAGAATAAATGATAATAAAATAAAATGAAAGTAAAATAGTGTGAAAAAACCTTCTAAACGATACAAAAAATACACCCCATTCATATAACAATGATTTGCCACTTGCCATTAATAAGCCCCTTTTCAAATTAAAAAAAAAACAGCCAATGTTGAAAACATTTTCTATAAACGACTTTAAACATTATCGTTCTCTCCTTGAGAAAAAGCGAAACCAGGAGCTTCATCTCTGCATGCTCCTAGGATGCAACACCGCTTTTCGAAAATTACTTGACTCCTCCAATCTTACTATGCGCGAGAATCGGCGGCTGTTTTGTGAAATCGCAACTCATGATGAGGGGATGTCGGGGCTGATCTTACTCATAAAGTGGTTTCAGTGGTTGGAAACTACAAGCAAACGATTAGCCCGACTGCAAATGAGTCTTAATGTATAACAGATTTCGCAGGGTGGCTGTTGGGGGGCGGGAGAAGTGAAGTGGTGATAGCGATCTTCTGGGTATCCAAACTAGCATACTACGATCCGTCTGTCAAAACGCACAAAAAGTCAAATTCGCCGCTTCATAATATGTATAATAATCCTCAGAGGAGGAGGGGGAGGGAGCTGAGCCGAGCAAGTCTGCGCTTGCCGGGTTCTCAGCCTCAATGGGCGTGTCAGAGGTGAATCACTCCTGCTCTCTCACAGTTAAGAGGAAAAAAAAAAAGGCCCAACCAGTTACAGCATTGGTCAGAGTATACAAAAACAAATGATAAGGACTGGCAAGTCACATTGAGCAAGTGCCCGGGTGTGTTACATAGATGTTATCGTTGACGTTGGTATTGGCATTGGCGTTGGCATTGGCGTTGGTGCTGGTGCGTGCTTTTCTATTTCAAACTCCTTGTCTTGGGGCCTGAGCGACCCCACAACCTCTGTGGTAAGAGACAGGGGAGGGAGGCATAGAGGTGAAAGGACCATGCCTGAAAATAAAAACTCCAGTGCAAAACAGGGGGACAACATGGGAGAATCAACACATAAATCAATGAAAGATTCAGGAAGTGGGAAATGTCGTCAAGGCGGCCTATCGTAAACTTTGTAAAGCGCTCACTGCCTCGTCCCTTTGCCGTTTATTTTTTCCCCTCCTCTCCTTTATCTGATCTCGCAGGGGCTAGCGTGCAGGCCAACTGAAGAAGAAAGTCGCCGCTGCCCGGGCGCTGAGCCGTCAGGTTGACAGGTCTGGTTAAACAGGCTCTGAGGGGAGAGGCCGATACTTGTTGAACTGCTAGGTATTGCACGCTGTTTCTGCCGCTGCCGCTGCTCCTTCTGCTGCCAGGGCCTCTTTAGCAAGTATTTTGGATTTTGTAACATCCAAGTTCGCCCACGGTGCTCCCATCAACCCCCGAAGCTTGCTTGATTCACGTGAGTGAGCCCACGGGAACACCGCGGCAAAGGTGCGTTCTGAGCAGGAGCCTCGAGAACATGTCACCAAAGAGAGAGAGCATGAATCAGCAGCGACCGGCTGGGCGACTGATGAATAAGCAACCTTTTGTCACATGTGGGACGCATCTATGGTTAAGCGTCACCTTTTTTTTTTTACTCCCAGAACCAACAAGAGCTGTATGTGTGATAAGAAACCAAAAGAGGTCCCTGGTTCTATTCCAACAGAGGGGGTGCTTTCTGTAAAGGGTCTCCATGTTCTCCCTGGTGTTCTGCATAGGTTTCCTCCCAAAGTCATCTATTTACCTCACCTTATCAGCATTATGTATCTGTGTGTACTTTATATCTGTTTTATGTAATAGTGCTCTTGACAGTTTAATTTTCTCTATTACTACTATTTTGTTAATTTCATTTCACTGTGGCATTGTGAGAAACATCTTCTCAATTCCGCTGCATGTCAAGTACATATGGAGAAATTGATAATTAAGATGACTTTGACAGTCCAAAATCATGCAGGTGGTTCATAGGAGACCCTAATTTTCCCGGACTTGTGAATGAGAGAGTTAATGGTTGTGCATCTCAATGACATAACATGGGTGTGAGAGGGTGAGTGTTGTGGCATGTGAATGAAAGAGTGAATGGCTGTTTGTGCCTTCATGACGCGTGAATGGGAGGGTAAATGGTTGTGTGTCTCTATATGTGGCCGTCTGATCGATCCAGGGTGGACCCTGCCTTTCAACCAATGAAAGCAGGGATAGGCCAATAACCAACATTGCGGGATAAGGGGCATGGATGTTGAATCCTGCTGGATGCTGAAGCACAACAACGCCCAAACAAGGAGCCCTCTCAAGCCAAAATCAGAAAATGACGGGGGAGAAGATGAAACACAAACCAGGGGACGAGACGGCGAGAGATTTTGTCAACGGGATGCAAAGTGGTGATTTCTTAATCGTTTGTTGTTTCGTGTTTTTTTTCAGTATGTGTCAATAGCGGCGTCTGTTCGCAGCCATGCGTCGTCGCCTATCACATGATGTACTTTTGAGGTCTCTGCCTCCGCCGAGGCCACGCGGCCTATTTGTGAAGCTACATCAAATAATGAAGGCTTCTGTTCCTCTCAGTTTGAGGAAAAAAATAGGAAAAAAAATTCCAACACATGACTTACCACGATTTGGAGACAGAAAAAAAACAAGAAATGTCTGAAAATGGGGTTATAGGACAATACCCTATCCATTAAAAACAAATGTTTGCGGCAGCATCACTGAGTCACTGATTCAGGCTTGAGTCATTTTTATTTTTTTCCTGAAACTTAAAACCATTTTTTTCCTTTTTTTCTTTTTTTTACATAATTTCCAAAAAAATGCATATCATGCCCACTTGCCTAACCTCTAACTGATTAAAAAAAAAAACTAGCCAATTTATAAAAGTTGGAAACACGCCGTCATAAAAAGTGAAACCGTACACCAGAGCATTATTTACACGAGCCCATTAAATTACAACATAAATTAAAAAAAAAATTATTTACATCCAGGTATTGGAGATATCGGATAAAATTCTATGCTTTTAGGGAAATCTAGTGTCTAATCTGAAACATTTGGAAAAAAAACAAATATGTACATTTGAACGCATTCTCACCACAGACGTACTGTACTCTCCGGCAGGGGGGGTAAACCTTATGATGATGTCAACGCTGTTTTATTTATTTTTTTAAATACTAAGGATAAATACCTAATGCGGTCACCAATATAGCGCATTCTCGCTGCCAGCTTTTGACAATAAACACAAAAAAAGAGTAACAATGGAAGCATTTCTCTGCCTTTGAATCAAACACTGAGGAGGCTTCGGTTGTAGCGACTTTTAAGAAAAAAAAAACAAGGTTTCCGGGCTCTCTGACTAAACACAGACTGACAAAACCCCAAAAAAGCGGTCTCTTCTCGCTCGGCCCGACATAAGATTCGAATCAAACTCTCACGAACAAAGCACAATAACACTGGAGCCATTTTTGAAGTGGTTTTACAAAAATCAAGCACGAAAAAAGAGAAAAGAAAGAAAGTAAGGAAAGCGGATTTTCTTCTCTCTCTCTTTCATTCTTTCTCATATAAAAATTGTCCTTTTGCAAGTCCATTGAGACACAGGAAATCAGTGGATTTGCCTCCAGACAGAAAAGGGGTGGGGGAGTTTGGTGTGGGGGGCATTCACAGCCATGGCAACTTATCTTGAATCTTGAAATGATGTCCTCTTGGGAGGGAAAAAAAAAACAGTATGCACTTTGTTTGTGTCCTCGTCATGTTAACAGAGTGCAAGTCTCATGGCTGTATCCTCGTCAAATTGGCAACGGTGAGGAAACTGCTGCGGTGTGCGTGTGTGTTTGTGTGTGTGTGTGTGTGTGTGTGTGTACAACTCGGTCTTGGGTGGGGAGTGAAGGTGTGTGTGTGTAGGGGGTGGGGGGGATCCCATTCCAACCAGTTCACAGGTGTCTGACCAAAGGTGCCGTTGCAGTTTTCTGTTTCCTTGGAAAATGCATTTGGCTGTGACAAAGTTTTAAAAAAAAAAAGTATAAATTCAATCGCACACACACACACACACACACACACGCACAACTCTCAAAATAACAATACTAAATATTGATTTTACAAAAGTCCAGAAAAAGGGCAGACTGGGCGGCAAGATTAAGGGACAAGAGGTCCTCGAGTTCTTAGGGATTCTTTCCCCCCGGGCTCTCATTTCCTGTGCTTGTCCAGTTTGTCAGTAGATTTGCTCCCACTGTCTGAAGATCCCTGGGTATCACTGCCGGAGCTCAGGTACATCTTGTCCACTTGTTTGAGCGCCTCGTTCAGGTAGTTCTGCAGTGACGTCATAGCGGCGCAGATGGCCGGGGAGCCGAAGCCGTGGGTGATGAGACTGAAGTGGGTCAGGCAGCCCTGGATCCCCGGCTCCAGGATGGGTGCCGGCCGAGAGTTTCCCAGAGGCGAGCGGTCCTGAGTGAGCAGGTCGGTGAACTCCTTGCAGATTTGCCTGAGGGCAGGAACAGTTTGGGACATTAAGTACATTTAAATGAATTCATTCCAGGACCAAGAAATTCAACCTGCAAAGTAAGTAAGCGGTGGACAATTTAAAACTAGTATCAGCATTAACAAAACAATCTTTTTCCAAAATAAAACAGAATAGAATAGAATTGTAAAAGTGCAATACAACCAAATTCAGATGCATCTCCGGAATGCGGTACTGAATGATAAAGCACTAAATGAGAGTAACAAGCATACAAGTATTGCCCCCGTACTCCATTTCTGTGTTACTTTACTGTAGATTTTTTCCATCCAATAATACTTTGTTCTTCCTTAGAGGCAGATTTGCAGCGCAATTTTAAATTTCAATATTCTGTGTTCTGCGGTGTAAATTGCTTCTACCTCTTGTTTCTACTACTATATAAATACATATGACATAGCTGAATCCATAATTGCATTACATACACACTTGTATATATGATGTATTTCACTATTTGGTGGCGATAAAAACTCTTGAAATATAATGATACGATGCAGTTTGCACATTAAGACTATTTGTTTTCGATACTCCCAATTGAAAATCTTCATACGATCACATCCTGGCATTTGCTTAAGTAAAGGTTGTGTGTACTTTGCTGCTGGAAGCGTGATGATATGCAAACTGAGAGCAGCGTTCAAATAAGACGTGAAAACATACTTGGCGGCGAGGAGCATGTTCTTGCGGGAGTTGACTTCGTTGCGTTCCACGTGTGGCCTGCCCAGGTACTCGGCGATGGCCTTCGCCGGGAACTCCGTCTCACATACGTAACCGAAGTCTCTTGCTAAATGCACGGCTTCACCTGGGAGACGGAAGTGAAGGAGAAAAGTTGATGTTCGCCCTGCATTAAAGCTGACCCACTGCATTTTCTGTTTTCAAAGATGATGCAATAAGCACTTTAAATGCTTTAAGGTGACGCCGCAGTCCGGGAGTCTCATCATGCACGAGCGCAATAGTTCAGCTGTAGAATAACCTTCCTGCTGATATATTTTCTTCCTCAGGGTGGCTCAGCTTGCCATAATGTGGATAAAACGCCTGCAAGATGTTTCCCTCTTTGGCCGTGGGCAAACCGACAGCGCCGCTTATTTGCAGATACACTCAATACTTGAGGACACAAGCTGCAGATTGAAAAAGCACCGAGCTTTAAGGTCAGTCGGGACCCCTTCCAGCTAATTCTACTCGAGACGACAAGGCTTAATTCAGCTTTTAAGGTCTCTAAATAACACGGGCCCCCCCGGCCGTTCTCCCGCACAGTCATCAGCCTATTCAGTGAAGAACGCCAGCGGCATGGATGTGCGATTGAACTGATGCCGCAATCATAGTAGAGGTGCGACGACAGCGCGATCATAATATCCGAGGAGACGACATTCGACCTCGAATTTCTAAACTTAAAATGCCACTCGCAAGCCTTCTTTGAAAAATGGCATATCTGTCACTCCGCTTGAACGGCTAATCCTCGCAAGGACAAAAGGGGGTGGTTGACGTTGCGGCTCCATAAAAGAAGAAAAATGTCGTGTGAGAACGAAGGGGCGCTGGCACGTAAAGATCGACTTGCACTTTAAGCACAAATGCGAAGCACGAACAAAAAAAAGGACCGACATTCCCACATTCTCAAATAACTAGAACAGCATTCCAGCAGGTGCAAACAGCAATTACACCCGAGCGAGGGGCTCAGTGCCACTGACTGACATGTCATACCTTCGACTAGAGAGGTAAGTAAAGTGACGTTGGCCGCCTTCCTTCTTCCCGCGGGCAGGTTGAGCCCGATTTTATCCAGCTTCTCCCGTAAAGAGCGGCCGCCATTTTTCGACTTGGCTCTGCAGAGAGGGAGAGAGAGAGAGCCATGTTCACGGGTTTGTTGAGAAACGAATGAAGCGTTTTACGACTCTTCCAAAATCCCTATCTTTGGTTATGTTCGATCAATTTTACGGTGCAAAAAAGATACTGTGACGAGGATGTGGCTGCAAAAAAAAAGGAATGAAAAGAAAAGAAAATCAGTGGAAATAACCTGTCAGAGAGGAACGTTTGAGTCTCTACTGTCGGCGTCGGGGAATTTTAAATGCTCGTCAATCAAGCACAAACCGGCCCGGACAGCCAACAGGAGTAATGATTCAATAAGTGTGTGTGTGTG
This sequence comes from Fistularia commersonii, assembly GCF_037954325.1. Taxonomy (NCBI): domain Eukaryota; kingdom Metazoa; phylum Chordata; class Actinopteri; order Syngnathiformes; family Fistulariidae; genus Fistularia; species Fistularia commersonii. The sequence goes on from NC_141290.1 coordinate 11,447,534, forward strand.
TGTGTGTGTGTGTGTGTGTGTGTGTGTGTGTGTGTGTGTGTGTGTCTGTCTGTCTGTCTGACAAGGGAAGCAAGAGACGTCTCTTGTCCGCGTTTTGCACAAACGCAGCTCCCCACTTGCAACAACCAATGCAGTTTTCCGCATGAGCTCCCCTTCTCGATGGTGGGCGAGATAGGAGGCAGCATCTTTAGGGAGGCGTGTGTGTGTGTGTGCGTGTGTGTGTGTGTGTGCGTGTGTGTGTGTGTGTGTGCCCCTCCCTTTTCACCCCCTTTACACTCTGTCCCTCCCCTAAGGATCCCCCCCCTATTGCTATATGACCTACTTAAAAATGTTTGTGATTCTGTCCATGTGCGTGCATGTGTGTGTGTGTGCATGTGTGTTTTGTCAGCAAAACTCAGGCACACGGGACCGTCTCAAACAAACGCGCACTCCGAAGCACAAAAGTCTGCAGCCGGGGTGTTGAGTGTGTATTGTTGCCTCCTCGCGCTCCCTCATCAGTCCACCGCGCTTGTGTTGCACATCCAATAAGGTCAACCACTCTGCCACATCCCATAATTCTAACACAAACACACACACACACCAAAAGAAACACGGCTGGATTTTTCACGCTGTGCAGAGAACATCGCAAGGGCCTACATCTGAAAAAACTGATGATTCGGACACAAGTGAGTCAAGCTGCTTCTTTGGAAGCGGGAAGGGGGGGGGGGGGGTGTCTGCATAGAGCATCAGTTTCTCTGGATTGGAAATGAATCCTATCTTTAAAAAGGGACCTTATCAGCAGCTCTCATATTTGTAAAAAAAAAAAAAAAGAAACACTGATCATATTTTCTTTTTTTTTAGTTCCTTCTCCTTCTGCACAATCCCGGCCCCGGTGACGTGTTTGAGCTCTGACCTGCGTAAAACTCCTCCGAGGAGCGACGCGTTCAGGCACTCCGGGGGAGAGAGGCGCCTCTGGACCTCGGCCACAGTGACCTTGTACTTGGAGGTAGAGCTCAGCAGGGAGAGGCGGCCCGGCACGGAGCAGAAGACCTCCGTGGGGTTGGACACCATCCCCAGCAGGGACTCCTTCTGGAAGGGCAGACCCAGGGCATTGCCTTTGGGGAGCGTCACAGGCCCTGTAAGCAGAGGAAAATGATAAAAAAAAAAATTATGAAGGGGGTGGGAACAGCCAGAACGACGAAGGCGCCAATCAGGTTGTTCGGCTGCATCCGTGCACTTTCCTCGGTAACAAATATTTCTCCCTAATCAACATAATCCTCTCCGCGCAACCAGGAATTGTGAATTTCTTTAGAGGGTGCCTGTGCAGCCCTGCAACCTCTGCAGAGACGTTCAGGGGAAAAAAACAAACAAACAAAAACAAAAACTGTCTTTTGAAATCTTGCGTGAAGTTTCCAAACAGCGGTCAGGCCCTACGCGGCTACGTAGTCCTAACACCAAACACATCCACAGACAGATACACACACACACACACACACACACACACAAACACACACACACACACACACACACACACACCCACACACATACTGCCCCTCGTTTCAGCCGCAGATACATCCCTCTCTACATATTTGGGCTTTTTAAAGCCTCTTGGAAACACAGTTGCTTTTTTTTTTATTGTTTAGCTGCACCAAATAAAAGTTGGACTGAATTAACTTCCCTTACCCCCCTACCCCACCCTCCCCGCCCACCCCCAAAAAACTACTGACAGTCATCGGACAAACAAAACAGTACAGCACACTACAAACAATAGCTATCTTCATCCTCACCCGCAAGAATGCCCCCCTGATAATAAGTCCTCTGTAAGCGCTCAAGGTTCCTGCCACCTCGCAGTCCTAATACTGGGACAGAAATCACAGAGTCATATGAGTGTGCCAAGTTTCTCTGCCCGGCGAGGGGGGGTTTGGGTTAGGTGGGGTGGGGTGGGGGGAGAGTGGAGGGGTACACATGGTGTGGGAATGACATGCCGATGTTTATAAGTGGAAAACCTAGATGGCCTGCGGAGCATCTCGGAGCATGGGAACGCCGACACACGAGCAGAGCTGGCGGGGTTTACGGTATAGATCTGGCTGTCTGTCTATCTATCAATCTATCCATCTGTCTGTCCTATCAAACAATCCACCCATTTTTTCTATCCATCTATTTTTCCTCTATATTTTATCTATCTATCTATCTATCTATCTATCTATCTATCTATCTATCTATCTATCTATCTATCTATCTATCTATCTATCTATCTATCTATCTATCTATCTATCTATCTATCTATCTATCTATCTATCTATCTGCCTGGTTCCCATGCCTATAAAAAGCGTAATAATGTTAGTCAGTCTGGAGCTGCTCTGACTCAAAGTCAGTTTAATGGACTCCTGATGACAAAAACAGCAGGACTGAGCTCTCCATCAAAACACTTCATGTCCCAACAAATTACTAAACTGCCCTTCACATGCGAGCCCCGACGCCACACCCCGCCAAAAGCCGGGCTCCGTCGAGCCAAACGCCGGGCTGTGGATCAACTCATAATTTCCTGTTAACATGCACTGAAAAAAAAAGAAAAAAGAAAAGAAAGAGCCGCAATTTCGAGCTTAAAGCGGCCTAAGGATGATCCAAAGCCTTCCTCTCCTCTCGCCGTAAACTCTGGTTCGGCAAGATTGCTCAATTTCCTCATCATGTCAGCAATACGCTGATGTTTTTTTTTTTTTTTTTGAAAGGGATCTTTTTTTTTAACCTCCTCTGCCATCTATTCAGGCACCTTCACAGAGAGAAAAGTAAGGATCACACCAGGCTCAGACGAGTGCATTTCGCCGCTGTGAGGATTATCGCCGTGTGCAGCGCAAGTACAAATAGAGAGGCTCCACCTTCGTGGTGTCTTGACATGTTGCAGCCGTCATAATCACCAATGACATTTCCAATTACGTGGTGAGGGGAAAAAAAACAAAAAACAAAATGATGGGTCTGAAAAAGTACATTCCCGGGCCTTTTACTAGGAATCGCCGCATAGCACAAAAGGCATTCACCCGGACTTCTGGTGCTTTTCACAACTGCAGCTGTTTTACAGTAAATGACGCAACGTTCAAACCCATCTGGAACAACTCACCTTTTTTGATGACTGTCTGATCTGCCATTATAATACTGTGGTCGTCTACGTGCTGGTAAAAACAAAAAAAAAACAAAAACAAAACAGAGGCGGCCATGAGAAATCACGAGGATTAAAGAAAGCATTTGAAAAAAAAAAAAAATTTAATGTAACCAAGGGTGTTCATGCTTTCCAGTTCCCCTTCGGTGCAAAAATAAAATTAAACAAAATCAAACACAAATCCACTTTGGTATTTGGCGTTGAATATGGCAGATCCCATTATATAACTGTTTATAGCTATGTGGTTGCATGCCAACACACACACACACACACACACACACACACACACACTCACACACACACTCACTTGAACGTCGTCCAGTCCGTGTCCAATGTCATGCATCCCCATGTTGTCGCCAATGACCGACGACTCGATGGCGTGGCCATGCGGAGGCAGCAGCTCCGGGCGCCGGAAGCCCTCCCGCCTCACCCCGGACGAGCCTCCCTCCAGGCCCAGGATCTGACTCGCCAGGCCGGCCCTGCCGTGGGTGCTGAGCCCCTCCTGGCCCTGGCGCCCGGGCCATGGCTGCTGCTGGTTCGACGACGGCGACTGGTGTATGGAGTTGATGTTGAAGGGGTCCAGGTGCGAGTACGGGTCACTGGATTGCGGGTAGGATATGGGTTGGTAAGGGGGTGGGAAGTACGGGGGCTGGAAGTCCGAGCTGGCCGAGTGTGAGAGGGAGGGAGACGGGCTGTAGAGGTGCTGGCTGACCGCCGGCAGGTGGGGCAGCCGGGGGTTCCCATTGCTGTTGCCGTCGTGCCGTTCCTGAAGGACGGAAGGGACACAGGGGAGCGTCTGAGAGATGACCTCTTGAGAGGATCCCCACCCCCCACAAACACACACCTTGTCACGTCAAAACATTATTTTTTTGCAAGATAGCATTTTAGCACAGGAGAGCTTGGGATGTTTGGAAATTACACAAATGGGTTTTATAGAAATTAAATAATATCTAAACATGATTTTTTAGGTTTTAAATAGGCTTGTATGTAATTTGGCGTTAAATGCTCTTTCTTTTTTATTGAAATTAGTATTACAGCTGTTCCTGCAGCAGGAATACTTCCATTACTTCCATGCATGTGTCTCGACTTGTTTTCCACTCTTTTTCTGTTTCCAACCGCTTATTTGTTTTTTTCTTTTAAACCACCACCCAAAAGAATGGTCGCTCCCCTGATCTGATCTTAACGCGAGCAGCAAACAAAAGTAGAATTTGAAAAAAATGAAAAAAAAAAACAAAACTTGACAGTTGTCAAGTTGTCCTTTTCTCTATCCTTTTTTTTTTTATAGCAGCAGGCCAAAACTCACCTCGCAGTCATCCTCATATTTCACGTTGTCGGCTAATTTCCACAACATGTTGACAGTAAAAATAAAAAAAAGACAGAAATAGATGAAAATAAAAAAAAAAGGAAAACAAAAAATTGAAAATTGAAAAAAAAAAAAAAATACTGTGTGCTGTCGGGTATTAATCCAGGTGTGAAAAAAGGAAGGGCTCCCCGGGACGGAGGAAGAGGAGCGGAGAGGCGATCCGAGCGCAGACGCTGCTTCCCCAGCCGCCGTGACGAGCGAGTTGCCGTGTAATAATCCCCCCTCCGCGGTCGCGTCGCGCTTTTGTCGTGGACGTGGGGCGAAAACAGCGCATTTAAGAATCTCGACTCCCTCTTATGGACACAAGTGCGATGTTCAGTCCGCGCCGGGCGCGAACAACGTTAGCGCCGCGCGGTCTATATCCGCGCAGTCGGCCCGGGGAGGCGTGGCCATGCACTGTGTGACGTCACGACCGGGGTTGGTGCTGTATGTGTGTGGGGGGGGGTCACTTGATTGGCAGGACAGTGGTCCAATCAGAGGTCTGTCCGTCTGCGGCCGGCCGCCGCGAGTGTGACTAACCGGTTCCATCCACCTGCAGAGTGTGAAGTCCTCTTTTGATTGATGTGATTTTATATATTTATATTTTTCTATTTATTCATTTTACATGCGTTACATACATTTTTTATCATCTTATTCTGTATATTTTAATTGACTATCACCCTTCCTTTTGCAAAATAGCAAAAGGTACACATATAACAAATAAATTAACAGTTTGTGATTGCTATATGATGTCAATAATTTACAATGGATTTACAGATCGGCCACTGTGAACATATCAAACTGATGAGCATGCCCACTATTAGACAATAGAAAAGTACTATGGATATAATTTACAAGCAGATATGTACAGATGATAAGTTATTCAATAGAAACTGATTTGTAAATTTTTAAGTATTATTGATTGCCTATTAAATTAATTCGCCTTTTAATAATTATTATCGTGCATTGAAGGTGTTTTTTCACACGTCCCTCAAATGCATTAGCAACACATGAAGGAATAGGGGATTTTTATTTTCTATCTATAGATAATTAGAAATATTGATTTTTTGCTGGTTACTGGGGTGGTATGTAAGATTGTTTGACAAAGAGTCTTTCAGCCAATCAAATTGTCCTATGTGAAGTTTGGATGACGTTTTTTATTATAATGGGGGGTAACCCAATTGTCCGCTATAACACTAATAAAATTACATCATATTAATAACTGAAAGCCTTTTTATTATTATCATAACTAATATATGATATCATAAGTATATTGCTGCTACTGCCATATGCCACAATAATAAAAATAATAATAATAATAACAATAATCATAATAACATGTGCTTCATGTTATGGGATCAGTAGTGTTCTTGATCTTCTCCTCGGAGGTCATTCAGATGTGAAGACGATGGAGTCACATGACTCTCCGAACGCCGGCTTCTTGCAGCGGTGGTTTTCAAGTCAAACCACAACAAGCCCCGGGGGCCTTCGCGGCATCATTTCAACATCGGGCTCTTTCTTAACCTTATTTACATGTTTGGTGGGGCCTCGTTTCTTTTGGAGAAAAACCGAGGCTTGTAAATGCATAGATTCCACGCGTGGAGGAGGGGACGTGCATGCTTAGGAGATTAGTGGTATATTACTTAAAAACAATCTCATTCAATTTCATTTTTTTGTTTTAATTGATACGACCAGCTCTAATTTAATTCAGATTACGTTCATCCGGAAATATGTATAATTTTTGAAACTAGTTAGCAGGAGTTTGTCCTGGTGGGGGCCGGCGGGACCACTGAAACGGGAAGACGTGCACCGGGAGTCGTTCGTCGAACCGGCCCACACAATATAATTTTATTTGTTTCATTTTTTTGTTTTAATAGACGGCGAGGTCCGGTAATGCCATCAGTACAAATACACCGCCGTGGATTATTGTCAGTTTGTTATCATTTTTCTCAGAGATTTTAATTTAGTCTGCTGGACGCACTGGGGGTAAATTCTACCCCAAGCAAAGTGTCGGTTGAAAAAAACAAAAAAACGGTTGTGATGGTTGCAAGCGAAAAAAAAAAATGGAAGAAAAAACGGACATCCCGGCACACACACACACACACACACACACGCACACACGCACACACACACACACACACACACACACACACACACACACACACACACACACACACACACACACACACACACACACCGTAAAACAATTCCACTTAATGGGACCTATTTTACGTTTGTCAGGTTGAAAAATAGTTAGGGAAACTGGTGTAATACTTATTATGATTATTTTCAATTATTTTCAATCAATCACCTTATTCTATTTATATTTAATCAACAGTGACAATTTTAAAGTTTGAAGCGGTTTTCAGGCTCTTTTAGCAGTGTAATTTACGTCGAAATAAACAATTAATAATCCAATTTGAACGGAAAACCACCCATGAGTGTATCCTTAACATGAACAAATAAAACAAAAAAGATCTTCCACAGGAAGATCCGCGGGGAGATTTAAAGTCTCGAACCCGCTGACGTGAACTCTCGGCCTCATGTGGCGCGAGTTCTGGTTATAGGAGAAAAAAAAAAGAAATGGAGTAAAGATAAAGGGGATAAACGCGTTTGCGTGACGCGACCGTCCCGGATAAACTCACCCTCCAGTCTAACCGCTCCAGCACAGACATTTGCGTGGCTCCGGTCGCTGCGGTCCCACCGAGACGCGGCGGAAGAGTGAAAAACCCATGAGACGTTCACGGACGTTCGTCCGGTACTTCACCTGCAGGGGCCGCACGGTGCGCATGCGCCTCCAGGGCGCAGCGCACCTGAGACGAGCTCGACCAAAACAATCCACCCACCAGCCAGCTCGAACACGTGACTTAAAACAGACACAATTTTCTTTTTCTTTTTTTCCCAAAGATTATTCATTTAAAAATGCTATAATTAAATCTTAACCAACAACAATAACATATTTTTACATGTATCACTTTTTGATTGTTTTTATTTTTAAACATTAGTTTTTTCTATTTGCATATGTCTCCCAGTACCCATGAGTGTCGAGTAACACGCCTTAAATATAACGTAATTATAAAAAAATATATATATATATCATTATTATTATTATTATGAAATGGTTCAGAATGAGAGTTGCGACTCTCCAGAGTGCACAAATTTCATTTATCTTTTTCTTCCCACTGTTCTCGTTTAATAATAATTAAAACCGAATAAAAATAAGATTAATTTTTAGAATATGCCAAAGCCAGAGATCGATGGAGGTGGGGTGGGGTGGTTCGAGGTGAGGTAATTCCACCCCCAAAACCGCATCGCCCGAGGCTAACGACAAGAATCTGCTTTCAAAAGCCATCGAGGGTATTTTTTTCGGGCCTAAAACGCTCTCGTTATCTGATCTCCTAAATAGCTGGACTTAAACTAATGAACAGATCAAAGTGTCGACGCTATACGGTTAAGAATGTGTTACCTGTCTTTCGCTGACACCTGCTATGCAACGAAAAAAAGGGAGACGAAAAAGAGACATTTAAAAATAGTGCACATATTAAAACACGAATGTGCATTTTAATATATATTTAAAAGCAGGAAAAAGCATTATTATAATTATTAACTCCGTATCAGGCCTCCTTTAGATGTAACTCCGATTCCCCCGGATATTTCCCGCAACTCGGTCGTGGCGTTTTATCAGTCTAATCCATCAAACTAATTCATTTGGTTTTATAATTGGTTATTTCACTTTAGGGGAGAAAAGACGATCAGAAAGGTGACAACTACTAAAACGAAGGGAAGGTTAATTCATTAAGAATCTTGTCAAACGAAGTCTTCCGCATTTGTGGCGCATTGATATTTTGCGGTTCATTTGTAAGTATTTCAAATCGTGTACTCGATTTCAAGTGAAAAAAAAAAAGTTTCATTTTCGAAGCCAGACGTATCATTTATTATAGTAAATGCATATAAGTAGGGTGCGCTGTTCTTCGACCCCTCCCGCTCCGTGATATAAGGACGCAATGAGAGGCCCTCTGCTGCCCCCTTGTGGCCGCACCGCCACATTACCGCAAACGGTAAATTCAAAAAGTAAGTGTATTGAGTCATGAATGTTGGGGTTTATGTTGTTTGTTTTCTGTGTGATTTTGGAATTGCTGAGAATTTTGTGGGTGTGGTTTGGGGTGCAAGGAATTCTATTTTTTTTTTTTTTTTTTTACCTGGAATAGGCGGGAACAGAGGTTTTGCTGGCTTGTGTGGCGTGGCTGTGGCCAACAACAGCTATTGCTTATTAAACTGACATTTTATCGCCAACCGGGTGTTTTCATGACTAAAAACGCTACAATACATTAGAAACGGAGCGTGTCCCTCCGTCTGAATAAACGTCAAAATATGAATATCATGTTGAAAAAGAAAACACGTGTCTAAAGAGTATTGTCTCACTCGGGTTCAACTCCCTTCCTTGATAGCTTTGCTGTCTGTGATAAAAGTGGGGACGGCTTTCCCCACCAGAAGTACTGGTTTGTCCTGTCTGTCAGTTCCCAGAATGTCACGATGATCTGCATTAATTTGACAGGAACTCTGCAGAAGGGGTTGGTATGAAAGTGAGGGGTTTTGAGGTTTTCTGTTTCCTCTTCCTCTCGACTCCTTCTTTTATGTTTTACTGGTAAAGCCCATGCCTGCCACCTGCAACAAACACAGTGAGGAAATGAATTTATTTGTAATTAATTTATTTTGATGTTTGTTCATTACATGATATGCAAAGGAAAAACAAGAAATGAAAGTATGTCCAATCACTAACACATTTACTGCTTCCGCTAAACCTCCAGAGTGAAGGGTGTGGAAAAAAGGACTGTTTTTCAACAACAAACATCACTTCCTGTTACAAAGTAGGAACTGACACATACCTTCCTTAGCAATTCAACGCAATCGCACATTGTGTGAGTAATAAAAAAAGAAAAACTATCAAGGCTTGTAAAAGGAAGCGCCAAACTGATTTTCCTACTACATTAGTTACTTCTGATTTTATCATATATTGTATGAATATTTCAGCCATTAATCCAACCTGCTGAGGTGTAATTATACTGTTCCATCCATTCATATCAAGACTAACTCAGGTCTCTTTGTGACCATCGGGTCAGATTTTCGGACATCTCCAGCACTAAAATTTGAAAAACACTTGATGCGGAGACGCTGGAGTCAAAAGGATGTTAATATATCAGTTTGAAAATATAAACAAACAAGCAAAAGAGAAATCAAATGCGTCAATTCTCAAGAGTGCTTGACACAGAGATGCAGGTGAGTGCATGAGGGAGGGGAAGGAACAGCTCAGGGAGCCATTAAACTCTTGACAACATGTAAACACTGAGCCAACAGGGGAGGAATGAGAGGGAGAGGGAGCGGGAGGGGAGGGCGGTAACACAGGTGTTTCTTATGAGCAACCAGATGGGTGTCTGTGTGTTTGAATTTGGTCAGAACTAGATTTGCCGGTGTGGTGGTGTGGGGGATGGGAGGGGCAGGGTCTGTAGCAGGTCATCAGTTCTGGAGCAGTCTTGGGGGACGGGGGCTAGAAGTGGTACGGGGTGTGGGTGACCCAATTGGATGTCTGGTCTTTGGTGCGCTTCGCGGAGCTGTGGGTGGTGAAGAGGGACTTGAAGGCCTCTGATTTCTCCATCATGTCCTGGATGGACCGCTTCGTGCCGGGAGCCGACGCAAGCTTGGGGCCTTTGGAGGAACCCGAAGGGCCGGCCATGTCTGAGGGCGCAGGTGAAAAACAGATGAGGAACTAAGGCAGCGATGTGAAAACTACACTAGCTGTACTTTTCTAACAAAACAGAGAAAGGGACAAATAGTATTTATAATTTTTTCTTTAAAGGCCTTGTGTGTAATATAACTACACTAAAAAGTCAAGACAGAGAAGGAAAGAACACACAGCTGGGGCTGTAATAATACCACATTGTAAATAATACCTAAATGTACAAATGAAATGCACTAAAAATGAGGTGTAAATACCATGTTAGATGACATATCAATGACCTGATTTAAAGTGAATTGCTGAAGAGGAAGATCACGTTCTTGTTTGTAAGGCTCACACGTGGCACGTGTGAGCGTTAATTTAAACAAGCGCCAAACTGCACCAGGAAGCCCCGCAGAGTGAGGAGATATTGTGCATGTTGGTCAAAAATGTAAAAACCAGGATCACATTTAATTTTTTTTTCTTTTGATTTGGGGGGAAGAGGTGAAGAGGTCCAAGAAAGAAGTGTAGAATTATCATTATTATTATTAGTAGTAGTAGTAGTAGTACTTTATTATCATTTATTTTTTTAACTGTAGAGTAATAAGAGTTTTCTTTAAACCACGGTTCACTTCCATGGAACACATGAATTTCATGTGAAGAAAATGCACACCTGCACTTGATAAGATTTACCGATTTCAGCAAAGTTTCACCTAACTTTTAGGTGGGTGACCACCGGTGTCAAAACCTTTATCATTCAGTGGTTTTTGAACGGAGACGAGATGAGGCGCAGTGACAAACCGCACTGGTCAAAAGGAAGCAGCTTTAAAGGAACTGAAGCAAAAATTCTAGGCTGAGGCAGACTCTTTTGTCTACGTTTTTGTGAAGGGGAAGCTTGTTGGTCTACCTGGCTGTCCGTTTTCTCCACTGCTTTTCAGAGAGCCATTCACTGCACTGTCAACCTCTGGAGCCGGCATGTCTCCTGTAGGGAGGAGGTGAGGATTCACGTAAATTGTGTGACGTGTTCACTATTCGGAATATGAAATTTCAGAAACCTGTGGTACAGCAAAAAAATCTGCTCTAAAAAATTACAGGGATTCAATTATACATCCCAGATAATACTGGTTATATGCGGTACAAATGTATGTTTTTATATTTATTACATAAATCATTTTTATGGTAAAATAAACATTTTCTCTGGAGGTGACCATATGAGTAGTGGGAGGGTCATAAAGCTTTAAAATATTTATGAATAATAAATAAAAATATGGTCGCTATTTTGGCGTATTTTCATTTACCCTCTGAAGCATGACCCCTGTGATAAACAAGGGAAAACTCTAAGTTTCTTTCCTGCTTCCTTCTTGGAGAAAAACGTCACCACAGATTAAAGTGTAAATTTGGGTGCTACAATGTTCAACTTCAACCACAAGGCTGCACGTTTACAGGAAATTTACTGGTGTTGAGTTCTTGAGAATCGGAAATAATCCGAGCGGTTACTTCAAACTTTAGACCACTGAATAGATACATTTCAACACTTATTTCGGTCACGCAAATGCACATTATGTGCCTTTTTTATAAGCAATGTATTTTAAACATCTTCCACGGGGGGAATCTAACGATTGGGCTCGACACAAACCTTTTGACTCTGAAGGCGAGGATCTGGACTCAGCACCTTTGCCCTTTTTTGATTTCTAGAGGGGGGAAGTCAAAAGTGTAAATATGACAAAAGAAGCAGCACAAGAGTCCTTTACTGTGATCTGACCTCGGATTTGAAAATGTTCTGGCACAAGTATTTCTCTGGTGGCATCGGTCAAAATGAAAGCACAGGATCAATCTGTTATCGTCAGTGTAAATCAGTTACACTTGCCTTGGATTTGGTTTTGGCATGTCTCTCTTCCATCTTGGCCCTAAGACTCTCCACTTCCTCTTTGGTGCCGTTAAGTACCACGATATCCTCATCCCGAAAGGGATCCCCGCACTAGGGAACACACACACACGCACACACACACACACACACACACACACACACACACACACACACACACACACACGCACGCGCGCGCACACACACACACACACACAAGATATAAAGGGATTCAAATATAAACAAAAAATACAAAAAAAAAAACAAATAAAGATTATTATTCTGAAAATGTCAGGGGTGTTGATGGTTATCCAAACAATAAGCTGAGAGCAAAGTGTCATCAGAAACATTCGACTACATTCGAAACATTCGAAACATGGATTATGTGCATTTTTATTTTTCCTGTAGACCTAATCATCACCGCGCAGCAAAATTCAGATTGATGTCTTTATTATTTGAATCGTTTTGTTCCTAAATGTGGAGTATTTTGAGGAAGTCTGATGTCTTTCTTATGAATTTTGAAGTTCCCGTGTTCTTCACCAAACAATGCAGTTAGTGTGGATGTGGCCAGATGATCTCAGAAGAGCACTGTGTCAACTTTGATGAAGGGTTTAAGATCTCCCCGGCTCCTCAACATCAACATCGTTGAGTGGCACAGCACATGAGCCGCTGCTTTAACTTGCAAAGCAGATTTGCTTAACCAGCCAAATTCGCTGAGTAGAATGCAAAGTGTAACACATGCTGAAGTCCTTTTTTTTCACATTTTGAAAAAGTAAATTATCAAAAGAATATGTACTGTTCATGAAGACATGACCTATATTCTTCGACAGATGAACATAATTCACTTCCTGTAAGTTTTTTTCACATTTTTGTAGAGTAGCATTGCCAAAAGCAACTTAAAAAAAAAAAAATGAAGCTTTGGTTGGTGGTAGGAAGCAAAGTTTCTGACACGCATCGTCAGCACATCTAGTCGCGGGACAAACCGTGTATTTGTAGGTGTGTGTGCTAACTGAGGACCTTGGGTTATCAATTGATGTGGAAGGTATATAAAGAGAGAGAGAGCAAGACAGACAGACAGACTTGGATGAAAACCAACTTGGCCTTGATAGCATTATGCACAATTGCTGTACACTGTAAGCAAAATGTTCTTTGTTTTTCAAGTTCAGTTGTAGAACTACTTCCCGACCCTCTTAAAATTGTCACACCACTCCAGCTTCTTCACTGGCTCACTACATCCTCTTTACTTCTACTACGCCCCTATACAGACAAACTTTAGAGCCCTTGTGAAACTATGGGTTTCTTTCTCTTTTTGAGGTTTTCTTTCTGCTTCAAAAATAAGAAGCAGCAAAAGTTGGGAAAATGCCATTGCTAAAGCAGCATATATGGATACAAAATGGAAAAAAGTATACGAAAGATATAAACTAGGATACAAAATATAAAAAAATTGAAAGTATAAAAGAAAAAAAATGAAAGAAAATGCCTTGTGCAGGGTTATAGAATAGCAGGTGTACAGTATAAAAAAAGATGTGTGTAATAAAGAATAAAAACGTAATAGGCAAAGTGTCCTGGAGTACGTATAAATTTTGTATAACTATAAATGTTGAAGGGGTCGAAGGGGTAGATGAGGAAGCAAGGTTTTTGCAAAAAAATATTTTTGTGATGCCTGAGAGCAGCATCAACACCGTGCTACATTCAAAGACACCGCTGTGCTGTGCAATCTGACAGAACATGGCATGAAGAACCAAGGGTAGCGTTCCTTCTAGCCATTGGAGCTGCTTAATTGCAGCAATCATCAGAGGTGGCGAATGGGCTTTGGTGGGTTTAATGGGTGGGGGTGCGGAGTGTCACTGAAAGTGTGATAGTGATGACAATGAGTTTTGAGTAGTTACTATGGCTGCAGCATTAACATTTGATCAGTCGTGAGCTGTTGAATTATTAACAGTGCGCAGGATGCATAAAGCTTAAAGTTGGAGGGACAGCGTTCAACCTCATGACTGAACAGACATTGTGAATTTTGACACGATTAAGAAATATTACTCACGATCCACACTGTTTCATTTTCATTAAAGAGGAAGAACACACCCGTCATCAAATACAAATATGAACGCTTTTTGAGTAACCAGCAGGGGACACATTCTGCAGCCTGCAGAGCAAGCAGAGTGGGCGTGAACTCCAGCCCCTGTGCTCTGTTCAACACAAGAGGGATAATCTCAGAAGCTGACCAAGCGGCAAACAAACTGCGGGTGCTGCTCTGAAGTCAGCCGGCTCTTGCTGCTGTCATCGCCACCGGTAACACAGGCCGCCAACAAGCTGGGAATTCTGTCGTCAAGTCAGAGAGCGGCTCAACTGGAAGAGTCGCTTCCCGCTGTGATCCGGCAGGTTGACGGGTGGAAAAAAAATGTAGGTGATCATGACAGAGATAAAGGCCTCTGTGGAGAGACGCGATGAATAATGCGATATGGGCGCCTCTGATCGAGCAGGAGAAAAGCCCGCTGGACGAAGCCAGGAAAGAAGGAGGGAAAAAGGTAAATAATTGGGAGAGAGGAGACAAGTGACTAGAAAATTGCACGAGGGGGGCGCATTTAGGGACAGATTGTGTGACTAAGTCTGTGTGTATGTTCCAGAGGTGTGGGTGGGTGTTAACTGCTGGTAACCAGGCAGGGATGATGCTGCTGCTCTCATGGGGAAGTGATGGGAGTGACTTAATCAGGAGTGAGTACAGTCACAGATGAGCAACAGACACGCAAACATTCTGCCTCTCTTTGATACGATGTCGAGCCGAGCGGAGACCACAGCCACCGAATCCTGACCGCTTTATCTTCAAACCTATAAAATCTCTCCTGTTTGCTGGTGTTGCCTTGCGATGTAAATGACCCACGCCTACCTGCAGACTCTAGACGGACCGATATCATGCACGCAACAGTTGTCGTCAGGACAACAATTATCAGAGGACCTGTGTTGCTCTACTTCCCTTCCGGCAGAAATACAGGCTGGCCTCAAAGGTAATTTTCATACACATTGCGATATACCTTTCCTTTTTGAGGCTCTGACAAATTCAGCTCTGAAAAATGCCAGAGGTTGCTGATTTTTTTTTTTCTTTTTTAGTTGGTGAATTAGGGAATATTTGCATACAACCGCTGCTAGAATCAGAGGTGGGACGATGCACCATGCTGCAACATATTGTCTATTGTGAATAAGACACCGAACGACACGAGGCTGAAAAATAAGCGATGAGAACAAGTCGGTTATATTGTTACTGCTTGAACGGAAGGGAAACGCTGCTGACTGTAGATTTCACCAGTGATTGCACCGGTTTGCACAGGGTGTTTTTGGAGAGACAAAAAAAGGTAGATTTTTATCTTTTATAATGAAACTTAGTACACGCAATATACAAAAAAAGCATCTCAGCTTTTTGGAGAAATTACGTTCTCTTGAAATATGCACAGTGTGTATCAAACCGTGAGCCTGAGCTGATTTTCCCCTCACATCCTCGATATATGCAGATATATGGCTAATATAATGCTCTGCTCTGTACCATTGAAATGAAATTACTAAATAGGAGCCAGTAAAAGTTTTCGGTTCACGCCTGGCTCCAATTAGTGCTAACCCATTTATTTAACCTTATTCCATATCCCTTGTGAGTTTTTGCACCATTCTGCAATTTGTGAACTCAAGGGTATTTTCATTACAGGAGTTTCATCTGTGACATTGTGGTCTGAATGAAGAGGAGCATGGCTATTATGCACCAGCTTGAAGGTGCAAAATGCAGCTTTCTGTTGT
The DNA here is from genome assembly GCF_037954325.1 of Fistularia commersonii. Lineage (NCBI taxonomy): Eukaryota > Metazoa > Chordata > Actinopteri > Syngnathiformes > Fistulariidae > Fistularia > Fistularia commersonii. Next base: position 11,463,366 of record NC_141290.1, read on the forward strand.
GCCTTGGTATGAGCGTCATGGTCTTTGCCGTTATTTATTTGAGGACCGGCTTGTCGACAGAGCCCAGGGCCCTTGAACTGCCATCTTGCAGACACTTCTTTTCTGAATGTAAAGCTTTTCTCCAGAGCACTGATGAAGGAGCAAAATGGTACCAACATGAATGTAAGGTATGATCCATTTAAAGTGTGCTAATTTGATTTGTTTGCCTCCAGCAGCACAGCCCAGCCCATCCCATCCGCTGCACTTAAACCACTAGTGCCACTGGCAAGCCTGTTTCAAAATCTCTGATACGGCAAATCTATTCTTACTTACTTAAAAGTACTGATGGTGTTCTATATTTCTGTTAATATGAACAACTTTGATTTATTACACTTGTCATAGCAGCATATTGAAAAGTCAAACGCATGTACAGTCTGCAAGACGAGGTTTTTCAGAAGACAAATCTAATACTAACATTTTGTTTTTCACAGGAAAGCGACATTTACAATCTTTCTATTGTGGTCCATAGGTGGATAGCTTCATTGCGGATATCCATCAGCCATGCTCCAAAATAATTGAAGATCTACACTTCATCACAAAACCCTTGAGCCGTGAAGAGGAGGAGTACCCTTTGGCCTTCATTGTGACTGTTCATAAAGAGTTGGAAACTTTCATGCGCTTACTACGGGCAATTTACATGCCGCAAAATGTCTACTGTATTCATGTGGATGCAAAGGCTCCGCCTGAGTACCAAGCAACCATACGGAAGCTGGTCAGCTGCTTTCAAAATACGTTCCTCTCCAGCCACTCCGAGACTGTGACCTATGCTGGGTTTTCCCGTCTGCAGGCGGATTTGAATTGCATGAAGGACCTAGCAGAGTCCAAGATAGGCTGGAGAAAGGTTGTGAACCTGTGTGGACAGGATTTCCCTGTCAAGAGCAACCTAGAACTGGTGCAGTACCTGCAAACCAAAGAGTGGCGGGACAGAAATATGACCCCTGGAGTCAAGCAGCCAGCGTCGATGAGACATAGGACTGAGCTCCAGCATAAGGAGATTGTGAGTTCTCATGTTGCCAAAAAAGGGTGGGGACTAAAGAAAGGTCCTCCTCCACACAACCTTCAAATATATTTTGGAACAGCATACTATGCCCTAACAAGGGCCTTTGTCAATTTTGTCCTGAAAAGCCCAGTGGCCCAAGATCTCCTGGACTGGTCCAAAGACACATACAGTCCAGATGAGCATTACTGGGTGACACTCAACCACATTGCGGGTAAACAGCTCTGTCTTAAAATATGTAATAATTAAATATTATTTGTGTCAACCTAAATCTCGTGTAAAGAAAAGAAGATGTGAGACACCTTGAGGGCAAACCAGTTCATCTAGTAAATTAAACTGCACAAACTATCACAAGCTTCCTCATTGGCTGAAATTTGTTTACAATTAGCATTACCTAAATGACTCTAACACCAGAGCACCTTTGAAAAAAAGGACATGAGCGGGAGTGCAGCTCTACATGTCAACCTGACAAATTAGATTAAATTACTTAGAATTACTGTCATATATTGTAACTGCCAATAATGCAATTATGTGACATAATAATGTGTTTTATTTTCTGCGTGTGTGTTTGAAGAAGCTCCAGGCAGCCATGTAGATGGAGGCTGGGAAGGAGACATCCGGGCGATAAAGTGGAGGGATCAAGAGGGAAAAGTACACAATGGCTGCAAAGGTACAATGTTATGGGTCACCTCCGGATTATTTACTCAGCCCGAGACAAGAGATTATGTTATCGTTTTAAAGCAGAGCAATGGTTAAAACAGTATGTACTAACATCTTTAATTTGGGGAAAATCATAATTATTCTCCAAGAGATTTGCTTGTCCAGCGTAACTTGATTTAAGATTTGCTCATACCTTCTTGTGTGAGTTACCGTTTTTTTTTTGAGTCAAAAAGCAAGTATTTTTAGCTGTGTGAAAAATTCAGATTCGAGTTGCACATCGCAGTACTCCTCTCAAATGTGATCTAAAATGACATCGTGAATCTTGCTCGAATTGTTCAGGGGTCTGGGTCTCTAGCTGCATCCCCTCTCCTGTGCGTTTCATGGAAACATTCTTGGGAATGGGTGACTGTAAATATGTTTTGTCCTTAAACAATATTATACTCTGCCGTGGGATAAAAATACTCTAGGTGTTTTGAGAGGTACATATATCCAGTTAATACAAAATCACATGCTAATATAACAGCACCATTTAGGTCAGAAGTTAGGGAATCACAAATTATCACATAGTAGTAGCTTCCCGAAATGAAAACACCAAAAAAAAAAAAGCTGGTTGCAGCTTTATGTACTAAATCACCGAACAGGCTGGTAAATAGAAAATTTAACATGATAGTTTTATGTGTGTGCACTTCTGTGTGCGTGTGTGTGTGTGTGTGTGGTTGTAAAATCAATTTTTTTTTTTCCTCTTGCTCAGAACTCTACTTTGCCCATCTAATTTAATTACATTTTTTTCCAAGTTTGATGCAGGGCAGAGAGATGTCTTCTCTCTAGCAGACAAACAACAGCCTAGAAGCGCAACAGGAATACATTGTGTAAAATGAAGGGGGGTATTGTAGTGTCATTAAGAGAAGTGCTGTCCCTCTAGGAGGAAATTCACTAGACATCATTTGTTATTTTGTGGGTTTTTTGGTTGTTTTTTTCTGTGTTTCATTGTCTGTTTAACCATTGTTACAGGGCCACTGCAAAAGGTACATCTACATGATCTGGAAATATGATACAAGTTAGATTTTTTTTGTTATTTTTTAACTATCAGTTGGAGGGTGTTTACAGAGGAGATTACAAGGAAAGTCAAGATGTACTCTACATAAAATGAAAGGAGGGCTGATAGGAATTATTAGATTGTGTGTCCTCTAAGAGTTGGGCTGTGTGTTATTTTGACTGTTACAGTTTACACACAAAAGGCAGATTTTCTTATCAAACATCTAACCTTTTCTGTGCAAATCACTTGTTTGGCACTATATGATTGAGGAAGGATTAAGCCTTAAAGCCAGTATATCACATAAGTTGCCTGATGTTTTCCAGGGCACTATGTGCGAGACATCTGCATCTATGGACTGGAGGATCTGCCATGGATCATCAACAAGAACAGCATGTTTGCCAATAAGTTTGAGAGTAATGCTTTTCCCACCGTGTTGGACTGTCTTGAGCAGTGGCACAGAAACAAGGTGCTGAGCAAGGCAACAGTTCCTGTAGAGCCATCATGGCTGCTGTTCACCAAACCCAAGTCAAATGACAGGAACTCCAACAACAGTGCCGGCACATGAAAAATAGCTGTGTGTGTCCAGAACAGAAGCTGGGGGGTGCAGCACATGCAGTCCAGATTGTTGGCAATGGTTCTGCACGCTGCTTGCCAACAAGAAAGAGCATCAATACTACCCATGATGAATGTAATGACAGATGTATGTATATGCTTTATTACTGAGATTAATGTTTGTTTTTAATTACAACCAAACTTGAATATGACCCCCTTTCATTTAAAGTGTTGCTGTCACAAGTAGACAAAGGGTAAAGCAGCTTTTCAGTTAATAATAATAAGCTTGTAAAAACCAAATTAATGAGATAATTAGAATTACTGGGGAAAAACCTTCAGCACAAAGTACAAAAAATTATAGTAATAGTGAAATATAAGAATATGTATTGTTATTAACTAGGTGGATTTAGGTAGCATCCATTCTAAATGACTAATAATCATCAACCACTAGGTGTTTCTCCTTTTGACATAGTCTTTACTGCCCCCATCCCAAAAGTTAACACAGCAGTAAATGTGACATATGTCTATTTTTTATTATTCTTTTGTAATATTGAAAAAGAAATATCTTCCTTTCAATCTAGTTCAAAAATGATTACTGATATTCTGTCAAATGTGTCACTGTTTTTCTGCAATCAATGTCAAAAGTATTTTGCAGGGCAGGTCTACCTGAGACACAAAGCTCTTTTCTGAAATTTAGAGCAAAAGACTTCAGAGGTCTAGCATATTCCAGAGGCGTGGCCTGGAAAAAAAAGCCAAATTTCAGAATAAGGAACACCAGATGTTTAGTGCCTTAGTGAGACCATGGCGGAGGTTGATAACTGAATGGGGGAAGGGCCTCATTTAATGGTCATGTTTGTTTCTGTAACATCAGAAGACCAAACTCTGATAGGTGCCTGTCACACAACCTTGTCTTAACCAAATAATTTTGCAGTAGTTTGGACACCTTGGTTATATAACACAGATAATTCATAGATCAAGATTTGACTAAAGGGGTAGTGAAAGAAAAATAATTGAAGTTGAGGGGTTTCTTATCAAAATGATCAAACCATTCCTGATTGACTTTGAAAGACTCTTCCAATGCCTCGTCTGTTTGTGACATTCCTGCCGTCTGCTGCCTCATCCCCCCATTAATGTGCCCTGCCTTCCCAGTGATGATGTACTCCGTCACGGTATTTCACCAACAACTTCTTCACAACATGCACACCTTGCACATGTTTTTTGATGATTTTTGCTGGGCTACCAAGGAAGCGGGCAGCAGGCCTGCCTGTTTTTAAACACGGCTTGACAGACAGCAGCGGCCACATTGGTGTAAAATACTCATCCCGCTTGCTGGTAACTCTGTTCTCACCTCATAACACAATGCAAAAAAAAAAACTGACTGACTGAGAGACACATCGTATCTCAGAAAACTCATAAGTTTATACATTTGCTAGTCAAGGTTCCATTGTATACTTATATGTGGAATGAAGAAATTATAAAATGCTGCTCACCTTGTGACAGATTTCTGTCTTTACCTCCTTCAGGGCCCGGTCAGAGAAGACACAACCACAGGTCTGTAGGTAACAGAACCTGAAAATCAAAACACCACGGGTATTATTTTTCAGCAGATAATTTGTGATTTCGGCCAGAACAATTACCACCTGTACATGATGTCTAATACCACATTGACACCCAGAGGATGAGTCATTGTGTCATAAGGAAAAGCCACAAGCTGTACAGCCTCTTCTTGAGTTCTTCTGCTGCAGATAAAGGTCCAGTAAATTCTATACTGCAACAATCCAGAGCGTTCACTCACTGCCCACAATTTCCGTGGCCATAATTAACTATGAATAATACATTATGATGCAGCATTTCAACCAACTCCAGAGAAATTGCAGTCATTTAAGTTTTCATTTGTAATCCTGGATATATTGAAAAATGCCACAATTTCTCTTTGACCAATGTTTCTGCAGCAAAATTAAATATTATACATGAACTGACCTCTAACAATGTCCTACAGGTACAAATAACAAATCTAATTTAATCAAAAGACAACTTGCAATGTAAATATTTGGTGAATAAAGTTGACCTTTAAAACTAATATGTGTACCAGTTTATCATCCTAAGATTAATAACCTGCAGGTTATCATCATGTATCGGGGAAGAAGTAGACTTAAAGTTATAGTTTTTCCTTTGTTATTCTTGACCATGTAAACCGCATTTATTTGTTTTATGGGACTCTATGTGTAAAAATCTGTGCATCATTTGTCCTTTTGTTTTAATTTAAAATATTTTCTACATGTTGTCTTATTCTATGCATGTTTGAAATAAACAAGTCAATCAACTGGATGTTACCTGTGCTTGCCATTCATCTCCAATCCAACAACCGGACATATGAACATGCCGCAGTGGATGTCCTCGTATCTGTCTCCTTTAGCATTCCTTCTTTCGCCTTCCCATTCAGGGTTGTCTGTCAAGTTCAGTTCCTTTATGTCCTGCAGTGAAAGCACATGAATAAAAGTGTACAAAAACCCATATTGAACCAAGACAAGATTCACCAACTTCCAAAAAACAATTTCGATACAACTTGCATTTGCTCAACACTTGTTGTGAATTACTGACAAAAAAACTCTCAAATAATTAGAAAAGTAAAGTATGATGTTAGTATGAACAAAAGCATACCTTAATCCCACGGATGTGTGCGACAGCCTCAGCATTAGGTCTCTCAGCTGACTTATCCAGAAGATATTCAATAACTGCATCTTTATTGAAAAGTCTACAATACAACATAAATCAGGCTTCAGTGACAGGCTCTGTGACAATAGAGCTTATCAATAGAGCTTATCAATAAACACGGTGCAATAGATCCCTTACCTGCCCAATTCGCAGGACACAATGGGGCGACGAAGTTTCTCCTGGCTTAGAGCACAGTACTTCCATTTTGCAGCCAATTCTGCATTTTTGTCAACCTAGATGTGACAACAAGACTTAATACAAGGTCTTGAGGAATACACATATCTTATAATTCTAAATGGATGATGTACTAGTTGACTCTTGATACGTGTTATTCTTTATTATTTGGTAAAACCATGCCTCGCTTAATTGAAAAAAATACCGCTGTGAGATTTAAGTGGTAAAATGAGCAACTGTGACGTTACCTTAGCCTTTACATAAAAGCCAAATATACATCGATGGGATCATGTCATGTTTCATTAAAAGACAATGCAGTTTAGTAACGTTAGTTTAAAGTCGTGTTGCGTTGCTGAAGTTGCGGCGTCCTACAGATATTCTTAATTAACGTTGCCTGTCGTGCTAACTGATGTAGTTAAATTGTTTTTCAGGCCTTCCATAAGAGAAACGAGTGGACATGAAATAGATAAAAGTATTAAGTACATTTTGATTCATTCTTACTGAATCAAAATTAAGACAAGTGTGCCTTGGTTTTCTCGTGACAAGTAGTTTTGCTTACAGTAACATAGCAGTATTGGTTAGCTAGCGGCTACGGCGAAGCGTTTGTCTTCAAACGCTTGAGTATAAAATGAGGAATACATAAGTTAGCCTCACCTGCTCGACTTTTTTGGGGCCCTTCACCAATTCGTGTCGCTTAGGAATAGTTCCGCCATCACATCCCATTTTAAAAGAAAACTTGTAGAGTTATACTATTAGAGCTCGCTAACTACGGACACCGTTACAGACAGGAAGTCCCCAGGTTGTAAACAAACAACAAGAGATCCGGAAATCTCGCGCGATGTGCAATTACTCTGTATGCTACCCTCCGGTGGCCAAAATATTACTGCACCCAATGCAGTGGTTGATACAACTATCGTCACTTTATTTCATGCTTTCACCATCAATGTTTTCTTGCAGATTTGTCACAATGTATTTATATTTTTAACACTCAGACGTTCAACCTAAAATTAGATATATGAATATCGTTTCCTGGGATGATTACAAACTGACATAAAACATTATTCATCCAAATAATCATCATGACAAGTATAATATACAAGATATATAACTTCAAAATCAATTTCATTTTCACATATTCTTAATAGTGCTTAGCCTGACATCCATCTGTACTAAACACAAGGCAACTATATACAAACACCACTACATGAATATGTGAGTGAAATCCAAAACCATGGGAAAAAAAAGAAAATCTCTCTACATCCAACAGAATGCAGTGTTTACACACATACACACGCCACCCAAATATAAACACACAATGTCTCCACAGGAGTTACCTCTTTGGCTTGCAGTCTTACACTGACTGAGTCCCACAAAAAAGACATACAAAACCCCACTGAATTGCAAATTTTTATTTTCAATTTTTGACCATTTCTTTTGTTATTTTTTTAATAGTCCAATCACCGTGATCTCATTACGTCTTTATTTCACATAAACAGTTTGGTAGTGAGCAGTACCAGGGTGGTTCCATTAGCCAGTTCTTCTTCTTCTCCTTTCATCTTTTCCCTTCAGGGGTAGCCACAGTGAATCAACATTCTCCATCTAAACCTATTCTCTGTATCCTCCTCACTCCCACCAACTACTTTCATATCCTCTCTCACTACGTCCATAAATCTTCTCCTTGGTCTTTCTCGAGACCTCCTGCCTGGCAGCTCCAATTCCAGCATCTGTCTACCAATATATCCACTATCCCTCCTCTGTACATGACTAAACCATCTCAGTCAGGCTTCTCTGACCTTCTCTCCAAAACATCTAAAATGTGCTGTTCCTCTGATAGACTAATTCCCGATCCTAGCCATCCTCATCACTCCCAAAGAGAACCTTACCATCTTTATTTCTGCGACCTCTTGTACACCTTTCCTTTCATTCTGGCTCATGGTCTTCTTTACCATGGTACCCCTGACACTTTTCTCCACCCATTCCAACCTGCTTGAACCCGTCTCTTCACTTCTTTTCCAAACTCTGCTTTGCTCTGGACTGTTGACCCCAAGTACCTGAAATCCTCCATTCCACCGGGGTTCCTCTTATTCACACATATACTCTGTCTTGCTGTGACTAACCATCATTCTTCTCCTTTCTAGAGCATACCTCAACCTCTCTAGACTTTTCTCAACCTGTTCACTGCTTGCACTACAGATCACAATGTCTTCCGCAAACATCATGGTCCATGGGGATTCCTGTCTCACGTCATCCGTCAGCCTGTCCATCACCACTGTGAACAAGAAAGGGCTCAGAACTGATCCCTGATGGAGTCCCACCTCCACCTTGAACTTCTCTGTTACTCATACTGCACAACACACCACTGTCTCATAGCTAGCATACATGTCCTGCACCAGTCTAACATATTTCTACGTGTCCTGCACCAGTCTAACATACTTCTCTAATAGTTGCCATTGAGTGTATTTTGTTGGTTTAACCACTGGGTGGAAGCACCACTCCTAATATTAGTGAGCCTTTTTTCAAACCTAGAATGGGAGGCAAACAAAAATATCCCAAGTTTAAAATGCATTTGTTGTAAATCAAAGATTGGAAAATTTACAGTTGTACCACCAAATTAATTAATCTTAAAGTACTTCGTTGAATTGCATATGGAACTGCAGGGTATTTCATGGCTTGACCAGATATCATTTTAATTATTTTTTTTTATTTCATTCATTTTCCACATACTTTAAACACACACTGTGCATACACTTTGGCCCCAAGCAATAAACCAAATGTTTGTTTTTTATATACAGTATTATGAGAAGAAAGAAAAAATCTAGAGAGAAGAAAAAATGTTTGTGCAAAACACACATACAGACACACACGTGCACGGACGAACACACATCTGCAAATTCCATGCAAGTAAAAAAACCAAACAAAACTAAAATACAAAACAGCATCATACTTGCAACTTCACTCTCCTACTGCTCATTCATCTATTGAGCATTTTGCAGTAAGCCATTAAACCCAGAACTAGTAAGTAACATTAGTCTGGCTCTCAAGCCCGTTGTCAGAGTGATCTAAAGATGAAAGTTTCCTTGGAAGATAGTTCAATGAGTGCTAATGAGATTTGTTTCCTGTGCCTTGCAGGCTGGAGATTAGTTTACTATCGATGGTGCTGTCAAAGAGCGACCATTAGTTTGTGAAATACCTCAGTGGAGACAACTCTGGCGGCATGACGAATGATCTGTGTGCAAAAGGAGGCTGGATAAAAATGCAGCATTGGCCCTAACATTGCCTGAAAAAACAGATCCCCATATTTTCGTGCTTGCACAAGCAGCCGCCACTGTGTCTTTCAACGTTTTGTGAAATTCACAAATGTCAGCATCAAAATCATTTCTCCGTTGTGCCCATTGGTTCGATTGGTTCTTCCTGTAATTTATAAATTGCGTTAAGAGTCTTATTGAATTTCCCCCCTTTCTCACACAGCGCTAAATGTTTAGTATAGATTTTCATTAACAACAATGGAGTGAAAGCTCTGTTAGCAAACTATCTTTGAGAGGGTAAAGCACCCGAGGCTGAGAGCAAACCAACACCTCAAGAAGAGACAATGCACAATGGCCAACGGGCAGAGGTATGCAAGAACAATGGCCCATTATCCCGGGCTTGATTTTTGTTATTTGCTCTTTAAACTGCAGAGCCACACTGAGATGTATTCATAGGTTTGTGTATCCATGCTGGTACCAAATCATAAACAGTTCCCGGACGTGACTTCAAACTGGAAAAATGATTTGCAGGCACAAGGTGAATTAGTAACATGAAGACTGTTCTGACAGCCCCCAGAAGATGCAAACTTTTATCTCACAGTGTATTGAGCTGGGGATGTAAACAAAACACTTTCATTCTGTGCGTGAAAATTTTTATTTACTACTCTGGAGTACTGGAGAACAAAACGATAGTCTCATTATCTTCAATAATCTGCGTAACTTTGAAGATTACAATTTCAGATAATAAAGAGCCTGAGAGACCACAGCGTGGTGACTTGAAAACTTTGATCTGGACTTATTAATGTCAAACACTCAAAGATGAAACCAACAATGTGGGATCTTGTAACTTGGCCGTCAAGGGATCTGTGCCCTAAAGCATCACCTGCTTTTTGTCAATTTTTCTCTGAATGGGATCATCATTAACCTGAACATCACACCGTTTGTGAATTGACCAAAAAATTGGAGAGAAGACCATGATTTTAAATAGCTGCATTTTGTTCCTGTTTGGTAAACGTTGTGGAAAAAAAAACTCTGAACTGCTGAAGAACCATTTTGCATCTACCTCATGATAAAATCGCCCAGTTGCAGGGGCAAAAATATGCGAAACCACTTTGTCTCCAGCTGCGTGGCCTCCCAAAAAATGTCATTTCGCCACATTGTTAGATGTCGGAATTTGAGGAGTCGAACCTCAAACTTGAAGTTTGATCGCGTACCGGCTGCCACTCCCACTGCCAGTCAAAATAAAAGAAATGAAAACAATTTTGATTGATTACGCAAAGACGAGAGAAGTTTCTAGTCATGTTATTTGTCGAACCCCACGTTCCCTTCTTTAAATAATTGCTAGTCTTTTGTGGACAATTTTTTTTTACCTAAATCAGTTTCTTATTCAACATATGATTCAGTTTTTTGTGTTTTCTCAAAAACTTGACACAATGACTAAGCCAATTAATTTGAGGAGACGGCGATTTTTTAATTAATAGTTGACATGAATGGTTTGTATTGTACAGGACCATGTGGAGCACCAGTGTCAGCAGGTTATCCTGTTAAGAAAGTAATCCCTTCTAGTCTCCTAGATTAATGTTAACTTATCTACAAATGGTACAAGTAGTATTTGGAAAGGAGTGAATTTCAAAAATTTAGTTGAATCTGTCCTTTAGTTCACCATCATTCAGGGTGCAAGTCAGCAGAGTGTTAGCCACAGGCTAATATGATTAAGTACCTTTTGCTACACAAACTAAAAAATGTGCTTGCAGTCAAAAAAGGGGGCTATACTGGCCCATGTTTTAGCAAACAAAACACACACCCCTTTTTGTCACTACAGGAAAAAAAAAGCAGGAATTTTTGGAGATCCGGAAGCGCATTTTAAGTAATTTTCTACAGTCCCTGGTTAAATCTGGGGATGTGGTTAAACTGAGCGGCAGCCTTCCCTCTCCTTTGCCGCCCCCCCAAACCCCCTCGGATTGACCCCCTCACCACACATATCTTCCCGACTTAATGTGGTGCTACCCAGCACGGCTGACCCAAAGAAAACCCCAACCGCCGAGTGCAGATTCAACCTCATGTTTATACTTCCATGATGAGTCCAACCTGCCCAATCAGACTTCCACGGACCGGCCTTGAACTGAAACGGTATACATCCCAACCATCCCAGCCATCCGAGGCAGCCAGTGGAGTGCGAGGCTACATTAATTGCATGGACCAGCCATGGTAGTGTACCGAGGCCAATGCATTTAGCGTTTCTAATTGGGAGGGAATTTCTGTGTTTACATTGGCACTAGTTGATAGAGCTCAGCCCTCAGCCCCCCAGCTAACCAAACTAAAGCTCTCCAAAGGAGAAAACCCAAACTACCTATTCCCTGATATCCCTCTGGACAGAGCTGGAAGGAAATTATTTGAAGGAGAGGAAAGAGCTAATTATTCAATCAGGGTTTATACATATATACATATATATATCTATATATAATATATAATTTGTGCTCACTATAACAATATTAATGCTATCTGAAAAGGCTTTTTTGACAGTCAAACACTGAAAAGCACAGGGTATCAAAATCAGTTTACCAAAGGAAAAGAATCTGACATGCTCTGTGCATGGACATGATATTTTCAATATTTTCATTATCAGATACTGTGTCGCTTGTTTTTTCAGTTGAAGAAGAGATCTTTCTGTAAATAAGACAGATCCGGATAATGCGATACAACCTCCATTGTCATTACATAGATCTAATATCTATGGCTTTGAATTGTTTAAATGTCTAATCCTCAGCAGTTTTTTGAATATTTCTGATGTAACTTGAACCTTAAATCTTTGTAATATTTCATCATATTTAGCTGTATATTTACATGAACAACGAAAATGTCAAAAGAGAAAAAAAAATGGCCTACACAGTCATTTTTTTATTATTATTTTATTATTATTATCATAAATGCGTTACCATTAGTTTTCTCTGACCTTCATGTTACTCAAGGATTCTCATCTTTCATCAGCTTTCTGTTTCTCTTTTTTTTAAGAGTCCTATATTTGGCAAATGATTTGAAACACCATCCCCCACAATGCAACACCACATAGACGGCTGGAATATCATGCTACTGGCAGAGAATTGTACTATTTTTTTGTACTACTACTAATTGTACTTCCCTGTCCCAGGATCATATTGATCATTCTCAATAAAGTGCCTCTTGTATGAAAGAATTCTTGATTATGCTTAATTTAATTTCATCTTATTATATTTTTTTCATATTTCATTATTATTTTTTTTATTTATTTCAATTTCATTTTAAGCTGGTACCATAAAGTACGCATACTAGTTAACATCAACTCCATGGGTAAACCCATACAGAAGTTCATGTACTTCGCATGTAATGAGATATCCAAAACCTTGAAAAAAAAATGACGCTATATCCAACATGAAGACGGGAGGGTTTACTCACACACACTTGGCAAATGCACCCACACACCAGTTGACCACAATTATTTTCTCATTCCTTTCTCTGTTTATGTTGAAACTCGCATAGCTAAGAATTATGTCAGTGGGAAACATCGCCCATCACAAATTTTTCTATCATCTAGGTCTGGGCAGTCCCAATGTGATTAACCAACTATTGCTTTCGCCGTGTGCTACAATATATTTGCGATAGCTTGTAATAGGAAATACCCCGTGTGGTCTGGCACAGTCACACAAATGCCAATGTGATTTTTTTTTTTCAACTGTCATTGTTTACTGCCTGGTCATCAAAAAATCCCAACTGAAAAGGATTAGGATTTATTGTTTTAGGTGATTCCAGTTGGATGTGGAAAGGCTGTGGATGAGTCAGCAGCAGAGAAAATCAGGTTTTGCCTGTATCTCACAGATTCCAGGGTACGAAGAAAAACACGATTCTTCCGGGGGAGACGACCGAGGGCCATTTTTTCCCCGTTGCACCACCTTGTTATGTGACAGTTTAAATCCACCAGCTCTGCTGAAGTGTACAGCTCAACATTTTATTTACCACAGACTTTTCATAAAGCGCCCGGACCTGCTGCGATTCCAGCCAAGCCCGAGAAGACGAGAGGAGCCAGAGAGCAAGACGTGCGCGCCGGCTCCCACACACACACACACACACATAAAATGGTAAAATGTGTGCAGGTGGACACTTATGATTATCTTTTCCACTGTGGCAAACCAGTCTGAACACCCGCAGACACAAACCCACTTACAGATAAATGGATGCATACACGCACATATAGCTCACATATATACGTGTGTACAGGCCAAGTCTGTGCAAAAATCATAACACAGACATACATGTTCCTCAGTACCTCCTTGACTACCGAGAACAGGGAAGTGAAGTATACATCAGTGTAAGGTATATAAATGGGACAAATGTTTGTATGCTGGCAGCACAGAGTCAGTCACATCTCATTAGCCTGATTGGTTCCCCGAAAGGTTGTGACAGCACCCTGGCTGTGATTAGTGTGGCCTGGGGAGATCGGGACATACCTGTGGGCTGCCTTGTGTACTCTGCGGGCACGTGGTGCAGATTAAGCACACGTAGCAGCTGAGGCCTGGCAGGAACGGTAGCTAAGGTTTTGGATGTCCACGCCAGCAGCCGCCGCGCAGTACACATCTTCAGCAATAATAAAAACACACTCGAACTTTCCTGCATTTATAGCTCTCCGTCTCACCGTCTCATGCCCTCTCTCTTTTTCGCTCAACCCTGCCCACACACACACTTACTTTACCCAGACATGTGGCGAAAAAGTGGGTGAAGCTGTGGGACGATGAGCTCATCGCTCATTCCGAAGGCTTGCCAGAAATCACTTTCTTAGGTGGAGTTATTTTTGTGAATAGACTTTTTTCCTTTCATGCTTTTTCACGTAGTCACAGTTCCATGCAAATATGTTCGTCAGTAAATACATGTGCGCAAGAAGCAGCCTATATACAGAGCAAAGTTACTAAATATGCAAAACATCCCCCCTAAACATGACTGTGTGTTATATTCAAAATGACTGCAATCTGTTTTGGGATCCTAACAGCTGATAGTTTAGCATTTATTTCTCCCGACAGACTCCTAGCTCTTCCCACGCCTCAAACTATCCCCTAGAGATGACATTATCCCAGAGAAGGAGGACGGCGGCGCTATCATTAAAAAGATATTACTCCGATTGCAATGCATCGTGATGACACTGAGCTTTCGGAAAATAGTAAATCGCATTATAAAATATGTTTCCTGTGATCGCTGTGTGGCGGAGGATGAGTACATGCTGTAACAACAAAGGACAGAAAACAAACAATTTTTTTCTCCTCTTTTTATCTTGTGCAGTGATATTAAGATGATTTGTTGTTTCAAAATTAACCCATTAATATGTCTTTCCAATAAAACTATTGTTACGGTAATTTACTAAAAGAATCCATTTTAAACAAAAATGAGCAGTTTATTTCCATTTTGGTCAAAGGTGAGATCATGTTAATTATAATAATTTAATTTAAGATTTGATCATTTAACTTTGACCCACATGTATATATTTTGCCGTGATGAGCAATTCTCTACAGAAGTTTTATTCCTTGATTTCGACCTTATACAAATGTATTTTTCAAATATTATGCGATTGCTGAAAATAATCTTGCATCCCCCTCATTGGAACCCCCCAACCTCCACCCCAGCCCCTAGTGGCACAGAGAATGAATGGGTGTTCACAAACCCCAGGTGCTTGGCCGGGGCTCTTGCGGCCCAGGCTGCTGGAAGCTGGCCAATGGGTGGAAAGTCTGCTTTCATAAACACAAGGAGAGGAACTTAAAACGGCTCATTGATTAACAGAGCCACCTCGAGTTTCTCCACCGGGGTCACAGGATGACGATAGAAAGGTGGAAGTCACTGGCAACACTGGTGCGCTGACTTATCTGCTTCGCCGCTTACCTCAAGGACCACATTTGTGTGGTAAATTGGGTGGAGGGCGCATTTCATTAACCTCCAGATATCTCTGTTTTTTTTCTCCTGGGAGAGGCTTTACACCTGGAAAGTCAGCCTGGGGTGCCCTGCGGATGAGGGAGCCAAAACCAGCATCGCCATCTCCAAGAATCACAAAATCGCTGATTATATCTCATTTGTTCTGAAAGGAGATCGAGAAAAAAAGGGTTCAAATATAAATTGTTTTTTTTTTTCCCCTTATGTTTGTTTTGCCCTTTAATATTTGAACTTTGAATGCTTCACCCTTATTCAAAATTTTGAGCGAGTATCACAGGGTGTATTATTTTATTTTATTTTTTTTGCACTTCATATACTATGTCTGGTTTCGAAACACTTCCCAAAAATAAAATACACTTGAAATGATACTCCTGTCTGCGGCGCATATTCTGTCCCCCCTATCTCTCCGAGGGGTCTTTGGGAAAACACGTGTTTTTAATAAGGCTCTTTGCGTCTGGCCTTGCATAAATGTTTAGCAGCGTTCCTTCTGGGAACTGGGGCCTGTCTTTACAGTGGAGGCTAATCAGCTGTAAATTCTGTTTTAAGAAGGAAAAGGAAGGCACAGAAGGAGTTAATCTCCGAGACCCATTGCACTCTCCGTCTGACCCCTTTATTTTCTCTCTCTCATATAGACGCACCTACAGCGCGCACTCCTCCCCCTGCAGGGTGAAAGGAGGGGATGATGACAAAAAGAGAAAAAAAAAAAAGAAAGAGAGAGAAGAAAAGCTCGAGGGTTTGACAAATGATCTAATAAACAGGTAGGGAGATTACAGGCCGGGTGCCCGCTGAGAGGAAGTGGGGCAGTAAATATTTTTTAAAAGCTGTCAATAAATTTGCGGTGTTGAGTTGAGAAGAGAGTCGGGAGACCGTGCGTTTGGGCCGGGTTATTACCCTTTTAGTGCAAAAGTTTTGTTTAAGACAGAGCGGCTCCATATTTCAAAGAGCCTGGCTTCCCCTCACTCCCCCCCTCCATCCTCGTCTGACAAGTTAGCTATATTAAAATGAAAATCTGTCTTTCAGTGACCATGCCAGTAACCTGCTGACAGACCCAGTAGGGCGAGAGCATGATCTTAATAAAATAAAACAGGAATAAAATCAGAATCATATGCTCCTCTTCCTATAACACTTAAACTTGCCCATTCTATTTTTTTCCTCCCGTTACAGGAAATACATTTCTAGGTTATAATTGGATGTAATGATATCAGAGGACAGACTGATCATGTTTTGACATTGTGAGGAAAAAAAAAATACAAGCCCTGAAGTTCCTCTTGCCGGGTGGCAAACCAGTGATGATGTTATCACGAGTTCTTCCTCCGCCGCCGGTGGGGGTTGCGTCTGTCAAAGTTTCATAAAGTTCACCGACAGCGGACCTACTTTCCCACACCTCTCTGCGCATTGCTGCTCAGCAGTCCAATTAAAGCTGATTTAAGGGTTCACCTGTGTGCCTATTGGCGAATAACCCCCTCGGGCCGGCGCCTGCGCATGATTGATGGGTTGATGAGATAATGACAGACCGCCACAGGTCTCACCTGCAGTCACCTGTTAAAGTGCTCAACATCTGATTGGCTGATCACCTGAACAAGTCTGATCCTCAGAAATCCTTTAAAAGAAAAGGTCACTTTGATGGGAAAAAAATCTTTCAGAGGGATGAAGATCTGATATTTGTCTTGTGTAAAAATAACTAAGGTGCACATTTTGAGTCTCTGCTCACGACTGAACTCTAATTCAAGAACACAGTTTCTGTGACAGCTGGACAACAGCGGAGAAGATGATGATGGATGAAGGATGATATTACGGATATAGCTGGAAAATCAAACATTACCAGCACTGACGTGAAGCATGGTCACCCCTTACCTTCCACTGGAAGCCACGGGAAATGCAAGTCTATGAGGGATCTTTGTTGCTGCAAGTCAGTGTATTCATTATCTGTGCTTATCCCATCATGGGAGGGCTGGAGCCTTTCACAGCTATAATTGGGCGAGTTAACCGGTTGATCACATGGTCACATATAAAGACATCCATTAACACACCATATGGAAATGTAACACCATTCACTCCCTCATTAACATGTCGTATAGAAATGTACAACCATTCAACATCTCATTCTTAAGCCATATAGGCAAACAACCATTAACCTTCTCATTCACACCAACATGTAGAGACATACAACCATTCATTTATTCATTCACACACATCACATTGAGAAAAACAACCATTCACTCATTCATAAACACATAATATAGACGTGCAGCCATTCATGGTCTCATTCACATGTCATATGGAGACATACAACCTTATTTCACTCAGTCACATTTAGAAATATACAACCATTTGCCCTCCCATTCACACATCATAAAGAGATAAACAACAACTAACCCTTTCATTTACCAACATATGTTGGTTAAGATATGTGGACAGTCACCCTCTCATTCACACATCATATAGAGAAATACAACCATTCACTCACTCACTCATACACACGTCATTTAGAGACATACAACCAATCATGGTCTCATTCACGTCATATGGAGACGTACAACATTTTGAGACATATGACCTTTCACCCTACCATTCGGAGGCAAACAACCATTCACACCCTCACTCACAACGGAGACACGTTAGACATGTTAAAAAATTCCACCCTGTCAGAATCGACCCAGAGACTTTCTTGTTGCAAATCGGAAGCGCCGCCACATACGGATCTGTGTATTTCCGGTGAAAATTCAAGGCCTGTAATTTCATTGGGTATTGATGCATGTGCTGAATTCCAGATTCCCTCCACCCTTTGGGATCGAAGAGGTGGTGTTTATATATTACGGAGACATGAATTTACATTAATCAGATGCAAAATCAGCAAAATGTGGGTTCATTGAAAAAAAAAGAGCTTATTGAACCTGTTTTGGGTATAATAGCGTATAACTTTAGATATATTTCCATTTAGCGGGATATAAACAGAGGAAATATGTTTTCCTTTGATATAAACATCAGGAAATTGAAGGTTTCAGCTTCCCAGCCCATGTCATCAGACATAACAGTGAAAAACATTGGCTTCATTTAGCTTCTCGACCTCTCCCTCGGAGTGTAAAATTGACAAAAGACCATTATTAACAGACCTACTGCACAAATAAACACACACACGCAGAGTTGCACACACACACACACACACACACACACACACACACACACACACACACACACACACACACACACACACACACACAAGCCAAGAGGGGGCGGAGGGTGAGTGTGTGTAGAGTCATACGTAACTACAAGAGAAGGCCCTGAGGATATGGGCGAAGGATATTGATACTTTCTTTAGCACCTTCCTCCTCACCACTGGAACAGATCCCCTAGAGTTTCTGTTTGGTAAGCAGAGAGGAACATCCTCGAGTCGCTCCCGTTCTCCGCTTCGCAGCTGGTATTCATCCCACGGGTAATGTTTCACTGACAAAGTGTGTTGCTCCTGCCAAGGTGCGGTGGCTCAAGGTTTAAGGCCTCTAAGCCAGTTTAAAAACAGCCCAGATAAACAGTCTGATGGTAGTACGATGGGCCTTTCGCCTGCCGTTGGAACATGTGGGAAAAGATTTGATGCAAATATGATTATTATGTAACATCAGAACCACGGCAAGCAATGGATCATTTAGATTTACAAGCAAAAATAATTAATATTAGGAGACAGCGCGGCACAGAAAGTTGAGCAATCGTCTCTGGAACCGAATATGCCTGGTTCGATTCCTGGCTCCTCCTCGTGTTGCTGGGAGACACCAGCCTTCTGCTCACGGTTCATCCATGATGGATTATTTGCAGAGAACAAAGTTCCCCACGGGGATTAATAAAGGATAAATTATTATTAAAATCAGTGAACTTGTGAAATTAAAAATAAATTAAATCTCAATATTTTTTGTAATTTGTATTTTTTTTTTTTTTTATTGAAGTTTGATACTTTTTAGACTTTATTATTATTATTTCAACTGCCCAAATTTCTTCAGGCTGTCATGATAAGCTTTTTGGAGATTTCAACTATTTTAAACCAGAATGAAGACAAAATAACTTTTTTTTTTTTTTTTTTATCCTTGTTGGTGTCACTTCACTTGCATCATGTTTTTTGTCACTGTTATTGTCTGTTTCTATCCTTTTCCTTGTTGTTGTTCACTCTGTGGCCTATTTATTTGCGGTTGTCTTTTGCTACCTTTAGATGTCTCTCTTATTTATATTCATACCCATATTTATTGATATTACCATTGTTGCACTGCTGTGACAAAAGCATTTCCCCTATGGTGATCAAGTATCTGTTATGATAATAAATATGTGTATCTTTTTAAGAGATTTGAGTGCAAGATTTTCACAAATGTTGTCAAATTTGGATTATTTTTTCTTCAAAATATTCACATTTTTAATTGAATCAGTTCAGTTCAGCAATCCCTGCAGGTTCCTCCACGCGTCCTCAAGTCTCACCTTGTTGTCCTCGAGACAACATCTCACTAATGCTGCCACTCCCAATCACTCCTCGAGCGCTAACGCACCTTCAGCTCCGAGTTTGCTAAACTGCGCCCGACACACAGGTTCAAACCTCCTCTGACATTCGCGCGCCCGCCCTTGAAGCGGCAGCGGCAGCTACCAAACACACATCGCCTCCAATTATCATCACCACCTCGGAGAACAAGCAGCCCGACTGTTGGTCTCCGATTTCACCTCCGCAACTCTTGGAAATCCCACCGGCCTCGGCGGTACCGTGCACCCTGCCCCCCCGTCCTCGTATTCTCCTTCCATATTATTGTGCATTTCTTCTCACCCAAACACTAATTGAAAATCAGAGGGCAGAAAAAAAAATCACTGCAGGATATCATTTTTTTTTAAGCCATTATCTTTTTTTGATGGGCAATTGACTTTGGGAATAGGGGTATATGGAGGGAGGGAGGGCGGGAGGAGAGGGAGGTAGTTAGAGTTCATCTGTGCTTGCCAGTAAGGGCTCCAGGGCCTCCTGCTCTGTTCTACTGTGATGCCTGTGTGCTGAGTTTGGCTTGGCCCGCGTCTGTGCACTTGATGGTTTATTCATATTCAGCGGTGCAGGACGCTTTGCCATGAGGTTCCTCTCGCACTCCATACGTCTGCAGAGAAGTGACAGAAAAGAGGTCCATATCCCAAAATTTCACCGTATGGGTGTTTGAAATATTTTGTTCTCCCCTGACGCTGGAACAACGATCATTTCTTAAACCCTGCAAGTGCCGGGGATTTTTAACTACTTCGTTACAGAAACGCAGATCTTTTACAGCAAGTGTTTTTAGCTCGGTTCTAACCTTCTAGATTCATTTCCAGATCAAATCATATGTAGGCTAATCCTATCTTTTCAGTCCGGTTTGAATTTCCAAAGTTGTGAATTTTATTCTTGCGTAATAACGCCGCCTTGTTTAGTTTATTAAAAATCGACTGGGCGGATTCCTGCGGTTTCTCAAAGCTCCGCCGAGTCTGGAAAAAGAATTGTTAACAAATCTAGCTCGTGTCCACCTTTTCGTCAAAAGTCATCTCAGACAACACCGCCGGGGAAAAAAGCATGGCGCTTTTGAGGGAGAATTTATGCTTCGTGTATATTCCAGCCTCCCACGCGGTCATTACCGATTCCCACCAACGCACAGCTCCGCATATGGCGCACGGATACTCGAAAACGTAAACACTCGAATTGCCGAGAAGCGTCCAAAAATCACGGCTTGGTCATTTCGCTCGCCGAGGCACGTGTACCGTCAATTAACAAGCCACTTATTAGAAAACAAACAACATCAACTTCCCCTGAAAAGCCCAGTCAAAACAAGCGGCAAAGGCTGGCTTGTCTATGCTGCGCTGCTTAATCAAAGCCAGATGTCTCCTCAAAAACTATTTCTCTCTTTTCCTCACTGCACCCCTTTCTGCAATCGCTCATCCCCCCACCCCCCTCCAGCCCCCCGCCCTGGCTTCCCCCAGCATTCCCTTTCCTGTCTGAGATCGTGTAGACGGCTGGTTCTCAGCAGTCGTGATTTGGCACTCTTGTCTGCTCTCTGTCTGTCTTTCTGTCTTTTTCTCTTCATCTCCAGCTTCCTCCCCTCCTTACACCCCTCGCCCCATCTCGATATTCGACGTCTTGTCAAACAGGCGTGGACCTGCGCTGACCCTCCGCGGCATTCACAATCATTCAAGGTGAAAAATTAGACCCACATGGTCGATGCCGCCAAAGAAGTGCCTCTCGCGGAATAACTTCCAGTCGATCTACCAGCCCATTTGATGTGATGGTGATTCCGAAAATACATGCCAGCGCCTGCCTGTCTAACTAAGAGCTCGAGACTTCACTCTGTTTACTTTAGCATGAGCCATGTCCCTTTACTCACAGCTCTTTTGAAGAGACCAATCTCGTGGCTGTCGTCAAACCATTCTAAGTTTGTCGGAGCCAGAGCCAGGCACCGAGTGAATGCTAATTTACTTTTCCACCTCAGTGCCGAGAGAACCCCCGACCCCACCCCCTTCCTGGAGATGCTAAACAATACAGACAGACCCTGTCTACGAAATACTGCTGCTACACTTGGGGGTACTTTGGAGCTTGTGTGCCGCGGCTTTCAACCGGCTATCTCGCTCAGCCCCTTTAATCTGAGAGGCAAACAGCCCCCCCGGTGTTGTCCTTAGAGCTCAGGCGCGACTGCGGATGTCTAAATAGGTCCTTGGAGAGCCCCGGCAAAAGTGCACGCCGGTCAGTGTGGAGTTTTGTGATTGGCACTAATTTACTGGGCCTTTGCCTACTTTGTGCTACTATTTTGAAATGCATTATAGGATTAGCTGAGTTGCTCTGCTTGGGCTGAAGGCAAGTTTTCAGATTTTCTGCACATAGTTTAATTCCTCGGAGTCAACCGATTTCTGCTTCGCTTTATGGCTGCAAAAAAGTCATCGCACATTTTATATTTCAAATAACTAATTTACGTGTTTTGTCATGATAAATTGTAGTTCCATGCTTTGGACTGGCATATTACTATTGGTCGCATTAGTAATTGAAACAAAAACAGTACACTGGAAGCGTCGGCCATAAAACAGGCCCTTCTCTGCCTAGTGTTACATCCATAATATATCACTACTGGAGGATCTGTCAAAGTTTCAAAAGTGCACCTATGTTAAAGCAATTTTAAGTTTGAATATAATAGTCCCTGAATAGTACGTTTGAAATATCATCCCCATAATTGTCATATTTCTACAATTCAAAACCTCTTTTTTTTTGCAGTGGAATTCAAGCAAAGTCAGTGATTCTATTCCAACCCGTTTTGTAAACTTCGGTTAAACACCTCCATGCGGCGCACTAGCTGTCCGTTCTCCGAGCGCCGGCTCTGTGATGGAATCCAAAGTAGTTGCAACCGAGCATTTCAACACTATTCTGGTTAATCAGTTGGGGGCACTTACTGGATGCTCGTGCAGCGCCTCTGCGGTTTCAGTGGAGCAACACCATGACAGCGTCGAAACAAATAACTTCAAACGCGTTACCCCGCCAGCCTGCAGTGGTCTACTGCTAGATGGAAAAAAAAAACAAAAAAACAACTCTTCTTCGCTGTTTGTGTAGATTTCGCCACTGACAAAAAAAAAAAAGAAAAACAAATAACAATACAAACTTTAACCGTAAGCATATTGCAGCTCCAAACTGTGAATTTATCAGATCCACCAAATTTGCTGATTCTTCTAAAAACAAACTCGAGGATACATTACCAAGATGGCTGATGAGTGGAAAGGGATGCTTCCAGAGACATTTTTGATTGAACCTCTACCAAATGATTAAAATCAGCTGATTAGACTGCTTTTCTGACTGATGCCTGCAATCTTTGCCAAACACACACACACATACACACACACACGGACACACACAGATACTGACACACACAAACACGACCAAACACTATCATTTTCTTTTGCAACCAGGGGTAACCATATTTGGATGAGAACGTGAAGCCTGTGGTTTAGATGAGGCTCAACTCGAGCGAGATACAGATTACTTGGTATGGCTACAATTTGTCACTCACAGCGTAGCCACGCGCAGAAGTACATTCTGACTCTTCATTTATTCAAGGCTTAAAATCGGGTATGTAATTTAAAAAAAAAAAAGGGAATCAAAACATCTCATCCTGCACAGAAGAAGACTTTGTGCTTCTATTTTGATGTCAGCTTCACAGGGTCATCTCGACTGCAAACATTGCTAATGCCATAAGGTGTTAATCCATATCAAGTGATGTGTTAACATTCAATGAAAATATACATTCAATTAAGCCGATGAACATTTTGTGCATTTTAATTTCTAAAGAAATATTACATGGAGCTCTGTGATTTGTCCTCTAAGAAAAGTCAAGTCCTGGCCCCAAGAGTCAAGATTATAAAAGTGAGTTTCTCCAGTACTGTTTATCCATGATGAGTAAAAGTAATTGTTTCAGTAGTGCTACCCCAGGCACGCTGCTTTATTTTGGCCAGTGATCCAAGCAATTGGTTACTGTACACCCATGACCAAGGGGGGTCATATTGTTCTGACGTACCACTATAGTGAGCTCAACTGGCTTTTAATTCTGACTATCAACACTTTTTTTTCCTCCAACAAGACAAAGTCCACTTTTAACATTGCTCCGTAACCTTCTTCTCACTTCTGGCTCTTATTCTGGTTGCATGCTTGACTTGCTTGGGTGTGGATGTTGCTCCAGCGCTTTGACGGGATTGTAAAGG
Source organism: Fistularia commersonii (assembly GCF_037954325.1). NCBI lineage: Eukaryota > Metazoa > Chordata > Actinopteri > Syngnathiformes > Fistulariidae > Fistularia > Fistularia commersonii. Next base: position 11,487,439 of record NC_141290.1, read on the forward strand.
ATGGAGGAAGGGGCAGGAGATTCCTAAGGGGGGACACTTGTGGGAAGGAAAAGACTCTCATTGCAGGAGATCAGCTTGTGTAAACATTCAGGTTAATGAAGCTCAGTGGGCCTAATCCTCGGCCCTCTTTCTCACTCTCCCTCACCCCCGGCCTCAGAACCCTTCACCTCTTCCCTCATACCCCCCGTTTTCCACCATAATCCCTTGCAGGAGTGGGCACTGTCAATCAAAAAGGCCCCAGGGAAAGAAGGCGGGGGGGAAATATGACTGTGCACGTGTGCACGGACCATGAAACTATTATGGCGGGTAGGGCATCTGTAATGTTTCTTTTTTTTTTTTTTTTTTTTTTTTTTTTTTTTTTACATTGAACTTGATTAATTGAAAAATAATTGTCAGGCAGCTGAGGTGAGAAATCATCACTATGCTATGTTTTAATTTGGTGGTTGTGATCAAAATCAAACACAGCGTAAATCAAGAGATCTGAAAGTACACCCGTTGTTTGTGTCATGTGACAAAAGAGCGAGGTTGGTTTGTTTTCCTGCTGCCCTGAAGCTCCACATTAAACAATCTAGTTTGTTAGCCTAGACTGAAAAATGAAACACCCGAGGAAAAAAAAAGAAAAAAAAAAAGATTTTCTTTTTTTTTCTCGGGGTAAAACCAGCAAAACGTTGGACTGGGAGAGCGACGGGTCCAGCTGGCGACGAGCCGCGAGCCTTTTTAGAAATTTAAGAAGCAGAGCTTCATATCTGCTGTTCTCAGTGAGACAGTCTGATGACTCCGACATTTTTGGAACAAAGTTACCCGATGGCATCGGGACAGTTTTTTGAAATTCATCCAGGTACTGGTTGACCTGTATTGGAGACACAGGACTGAACCCATCTTACCAGGCTAAAAAAACAAACCAAAAAAAAAAAAAATCAAATCCCCAAGATACAGAAGCTCAACGGGACCCCGTTATCGACCAAGCTGATGAGAAGCTGTGTGGTTTAGCGTGCGCGAATCAAGGGGCTGGGTGCAATTTCAGATGCATTTCGCGGTACGTGTTTGGATAGAACATTGACGCTATTCTTGCGTTTATTGGACACTGTGTGTCTGCGTCCATGTTCGTAGTTAATGTCAGGGGCAGGGGGGAAGGGTGGGTTGGTCAAGGGCTTCTCAGCCATCGTTGCTTCAAACCATATGAGCGGAGAAGGTGGAAGCTCAGAGTTCAGACCTGGACTTGAGGGTAATCAGCAACACATGAGCCGTATATGGGGGGAAGAGAAAGGGGGGTGGAAGGAAAGGAGGGGGGACGGAAAGGCAGGTTTCCAGTCAAAGCTCTCCAAACACTGACATCACACATTGCGGTCAATATCAGACAAAACACACAGCAATGGAGAATCTGCTTTTATACCCTAAAACAACACCACATGATCATAATATATTGGGCCTGTGGGGGAATAAGTGCAACATTGCTGCACGCTGATTGCGTGTGTCTTCAACTGAAATTAATATTTAGTCCCCTTTTTTGATGCATAATGCGCATAAAAAAAACTGCTGTTATATTTGTGCTAAGACCTGAACTGGTATAAGCTAAAAAAGAAAAAAAACTGTAATATCATCCATCAGAGAGTAAAAGTTAGCTTAATCCATTCAGGAATAATACAATACATGCTCAGCGGGCTAAAATTTGAGCAAAGTTAGCGGTTCAAAGTGTCCCTTAAAGGCCAGCCATGTTGGAAGAGTCCGAAGTTGTGAAAACAATGGGGTTATTTTCCTTCACAGCAGGAAATGCATTAATGTTGGAGGGCTATCCATGCAGATTCTTTTTTGCTGTGCTATGAAAATAACACAATCCTTAAACTTTTGAATATTTGCTTGAACTCCAGTGCGTTGACCAACTCGTTGGGCCGGAAACTTCTCAGCGTCCTCTAAACCAAACACAAATAAAGATACGGCAGGCGAAGTTTCACGAAGTTTTTTCAAATTTCATGTACTTGTACATTCTGCACATGTGTAGCCGTGAACATGTTTTTTTTTTGACGCTCTCAGTTCCACAACTGCTGCGCTACCTGTGCTCTTCTTACATAGTTTCTTCCTTCGATCCCGTCTGAGCTCGATGCAGAAGTCTGCATTGCATGAGGAAGACCAGTCTGACAGGTTTCCAACACATGTCAACAGTTCTGCTTGGCGTCTACCAAATTATTTATGTAACATTTTGCATATCACTGCAAAGATAGTTGAGTTTCGTGAACTTCTGGGTTCTCACTCCTAAAGTTGCATGTCATTAATATGGCAGCTTCGCAATCAACTTACAAATAAAGTAACATTGTTCTGTCAGTGGGCGGCCATTTTTTTTTCTTTCTTGGTCAAGAAAGTCACCCCAAGAAACTGTAAAAATGCAGAATTCAGCTCTGCCCCCAACCCGCCCCCCCAAACAGCTTACAAACCAGCTGGCAAGTGTCTTTTCTTCGCAATTGAAATACCACAGAACACGCCAGTATAATGTAGGTACTGTGTACGATGGGATAGAAGTTGGAGGAGAAGCCAGCCCCAGTGTTTTGACCACAATAATACCAACCCGGCCCAAGGACGGATCCTGAATTGGCCATTCAAATCTACTGTTGCCACATCGCGTCTCGCTCCAGCAGATGGATGAGTTGAATATTCACGCAAGGTCAGGCTGAGTTTTTCAGACCACTTTTATTTATCACTGCAACATGTGTTTAGCATTTCAGGATATTTTATTTTTTTTGCATGAAGTTTAGAGAAACTGGGTGCTTTTTCAAGCCAGTCTTGGCCCAATTAGAATTCATCCAATCCCAACACCATGTATCTTTTAATTCTGTCAAGTTTCTGTATTTGTGTTTTTAATATGGATTTTTTTTACTTTATGTGCGCTCTAATCGAAGTTCGATTAAATTTTTTTGCTGGTATTGTTTTTTTTTTGACCATCTGTATTTTTTCTGAAACATGAACTGTATGAGAATGCGGTGCGATACGGTCACGGTGCTGGACCGTACCACAGTCTGAAAAGAAAAAATACACACGCCGGGGTTTGCTGACCGCAACCACTTTATCAAGTTGAGCCTTAGCTTTTCTTGACTTGGGCGCTTCGCTTTTTGACCTGTGCTACTGCCGTGGAACGGATTTGTCGTGATCCCAGGATAGAGTTTTCACACCGAATGTCTGAGATCTAACACAACCCCATCCTGCACGCCGCCTACCTTCACAGCTGTTCAAGGACACCAAACGATTACACACTGTAAAATCTTTTTCTTGACTCCTGCCAGCTCCCACCGGTGAGGAATGTCACCCAGGGGAGCAGTAAAATTCACAGTAATTCTGAGATGTCCATCTAAGGTCACAGCGCGGCCCTGTATCTGACTCCACGTCCCATACAGAAGGGGCGAACGCTGGAAATAACAATTAAACAAATGTCCGTTTCTGACACCGACTGCGTTTGGGATCGGGTTATAAACAAAGCGCTCGATTTAACAGATATTCTTGAAAGACGGTTCCACGTTGGGTCTGCTGCCGGCCGTGCTTTGGACAAAAATGTTCTGAGGGACTATTTTGGAGTTATTTTACAATTACTAGTGGTAGGGTTGTTGCTCAACCCTGGATTGGTACCAAACATTTTTGTCCCTCATAATCATTTAGTCCCAGAAAAATGAGGAAAGAGTGCCCACGAGTGAAATACCTAGAACTATACTGGGGAAAAAACGACATACAATGGCAATGGGTGGTGAGTGGGGTATGGATGGTAATTGTGAAGGACCAATGGCATGACTAATCAAGGCAGGATTCATTTACTGACCATATCTGCTCTCTCCTTTTTCTCACAATTCTCATTTTTCTGCAGTCCTCACAGATTTTCCCTTTTTTTTCCTTTCTTGTCTCCCGAGCACCAATGGGACTGGCGGCCGTTTTTTAATGCCGTCATTATTCTGACGATGAGAATTTATGTCCTAATTCGTTTCTCTCTCATTTATTCCCACTCCCTTGGTTGTTATAAATCAGTTGAGTTATGGGGCCAGGACTTGGATCCGTGCCACCCATGCCACGGCAATAACCCCACGAGGGACCTGGGGGACACACACGAGATGAATCATAGACGGTACCTGAATGTCATTAATGTCCTGTAATTTTCCTCAGCATGAAATGTAATGATAATAACCAATAATCCAAGACTGTCCTTTTCTCATTGGCCATAAAATATACAAAATTAACAGGAAAACTACATCAATTTATTGCCTGTCTGCAACCTCCATGTATTGCCAAAGCTATCTGTGGATTTTTTCTCTTCGCTGAGAGGTTTTGGAGGAATAACACGATCCGGTTTAACACCAGTGTTCCTATGCTCTGCCAGAGGTGTGCTCTTTTCAGCCAGAAAGGCAAAGAGATGACACCGTGACGTAGAAAAGTAATAGAATAAAGAACTGGGGTGAACTGGGGCATATCTAAAACTTCTGAATTAAGCGAAAAAAAAAAGGAACACACACATGCACACACACAACCCCCGCCTCCCCAAACACACACACACACAAATGTACCCACACTTAAAGGATGAAGTCTTTGGTCCAGACTCTGAGTCAAACTACTGACTCTGATCCAACATTAACATGGCTGTGCACAGCAACATGTGGCACCGTATACTGCAACCTGCCAACTCTTCTCTTCTGTGGTGTGTGTGTGTGTGTGTGTGTGTGTGTGCGCATGTGCATGTGTGTGTGTGTGTGTGTGTGTGTGTGCGCATGTGCATGTGTGTGTGTGTGTGTGTGTGTGTGTGTGAGTGTGTGTGTGTGTGTGTGTGTGTGGCATGAGAGGCTGAAGTCAGCAACATCCAGTTGTCTTGTCCACGTCGTTCCTTTATCTCTACTCGGTCCGGCGCGGTGGCAGGGGGCAACCTGGGATGCAGTGAGGGCCCCTCACATGACTGAATTATCTCCTCAGGGTCCTTTTATTAGGAACTCAGCAGGCTTATTATTTTTATTATTAACGGCCTGTGTTTTCATCTTCAGGATGCCAAGCTTCAGTGCACACAGCTGTTTCTCTTCAGCTCCTATGTTTTCTTAACTTAAGAGGTTCTTTTGCAAAATGCCGTACAGATATTTTTCTTCGGCATCGCCCCACTCCATGCCTATCTTTTCATTGCTCTCAGTTTCTCTCCATTTTTTTATGTCCTACTCAGGCAGGGCTTAAGCCAAGTTCATCAACCATGTCTGCGAAGCTGGAGTGACAGGCTAGAAAAATTATGTTGAAAAGATTGAGCCAGACAATCATTAAAGTATGATACAATAAATCCACATTTGCCCGATCGGCCTCAACGGGGCTACGACTGATCAAAATGTGTTTGTGCATTGAAAGTGACAGCAAGAAACGTACACCTTTCTCAACAATATATTAGTGGGGAGTGTTTGCAGTGTTTACATGTGCTGCAATGTTCCAGTATTATCTGATTGAGACAATCCTCAATAACACATCGCCATGTAAACAACCTATTATGACTCAGAATATGGTCATAATTAACTAAGACATGCAGTATTCCATTTCCGATCGTGTTATTTAAGAGAATTTTCTGGATATACACCTAAATAAGACCAGAACTTCTGGCTAGAGTTTTCTGTTTTGCAAATATGAGGTTTAACTGCCGGGAACATTTAAAATATATGCTAAACCTTTTACAGTGCTACATAGCTTGCTATTGCTAATGCTACCCTGGAGGTAGCATTAGCTCAATGCATGTTACAGAGCAAGATGCTAAAAAGAAGTAGCTGTGGCTAGCTATAACCAGTGGATCCTGCAAAAACCTTGAATGCAACTGATGCTTTTGGGTTACTTATAGTGTTTCTGCAAGTTATTTCATTGTGTGTATAAAAAGCACGCCATGCACGGTCACACATAAAAAAACACGACTGGAATATTTTTCAACCAACTCGTGTTCGAGGTTTCATGCCAGAAAATTGCACTCCTTGTAAATATCGTCAGTTCCATGTAAGTATGATTGAATAGCACTGTTTAAAAAACAGTCAAAAGAGCCGATTGTTCAAAGCAAACAAAATGATTAAAAAACATTTCCAAAACAGAAAAAAAAGAAAATAGACACTTCCTCATGGTTCTCAAATGCTGCTGGGAAGATTTGAGCAGCAAATTTTTCATACACGCACACGTGTGTGTGTGTGTGTGCACACACAAAGCACAGAGGGGATGAGGAGACATCAGGCAGCTAATAACCTGGTAGTGAGAGCCTGATCAATAGTGGAGCTCGGATTTCTCAGCCACATCGCGGAGAGAAAGTGCAGCAGCAGCTGTTCAGAGCTTCAGACTCAAAATGAAGTGCCAAACCCCGAAAAATAATGGAAAGACATTCCTCAGCGAGGTTTAACATATGGATACCTAATGTGTACAGAGACGAGAGGCTCAACTTGCTTTCTTTGTCTTGTATATGTTTTTTTTGAATAAGTCATTTAAGATACGGTACTGGGTCTTTGTGCTGGAAACCAACCCCTCATGTCGGGGTCTGTTGTTGCCCAATCTTTGCGCACGGACGAGTAAATACACTATTGTCTGCCGCCAATTTAGTGCGGTAGCTTTCGAAAAGTAAACAAGAGAGTACTGGGCTTTGATTTACAGTTCGTTTATTTTTTCGTTTTTGGCCTTTTTTAATGTGATTTCTTGGCAGCGAGAACAAATACTGCATATTGTCGTCCCTTGAAAAAGGTCAGTGGTTCTTGGCTATGAATACACGCTCAGAAATTCGTAAAATAACATATGGACCTCCAAATGTGAATTTACATGACCTTTTTTCAATTGCGCGGACGTTTCAGACAGAAATATATGTTTTAAGCTTTTTATAATCAATGTTTGATTGCTCATTTTCACAATACCATAACTGATAGTGCTGAAACAGACTGAGTATGATGTAAGGTGACCTCAAAGATGCTGTTAATGCTTCACGGTGACTGTAACACATGCCTTCGCACATCCAGACGGCGTGTCACATGATCTGGCATCCCGTGTCCGACATCTGAAGGGTATGATAAAGACGGAGACAACCAGAAACATTTCTGGCAAATTCAAACCATGCAGAGGAGCTCAAGCTGCTTTCAGGAGCAGAAACCATGATTCACTCATTGAGACGTGCAGACACCCCTGCAGCCGTCAGGTTTTATGGATCCCAAAAGTCCCATTATCATAACCCCGGAGCTCGAAACAGGCAAATACTCCCCTCTACCTTGTCAATGGGCCTACTGAGCCGGGGTTATTATTGGCTATGCAATCATGCCTACATTGCTCAAGAAAACTTGTTTTAATTGTTTTTCTGCAGTTGCTCTAATAGCAAAAAAACATCATCTCGGTCAAGATGGGGCTGGATGGGTGCAAAGCGGCACTAAATCACAGAAGAGAAAACACAGAGTGAAAACCATTTAGATTAGGGAGATGAATGGCAATAAGAGATGATGAATTGCAGCAGGAGAACTCGACAAATGCAGGCGCAAATGAACTGTTGAAAGCGAGCTGCTCCCCATTGATAATATGATCTGGCCGGCTTTGGCCGCAGAATTTCATCCGTCTAATCTCCCAATGCCTAATTTCCAAATCCCATTCATAATTACAGAGCTGTCCAAAATCCGGTTGCTGTCCGAAGACAGTATTCCGGACCAGTTATGATAGCTATGGATAGGTGCTAAAATACAGTCCAGCTTGTTTTTGTCTCAATGGCTTTGTTGGGATTTGGTAACAAAACTACCCAATCGGGTAAAATCGCTCAAAATGACCTCATGGAACCGTTTTCGGACAAAGAAGCGCAGCCAGAACTCTCCAAATCCACCCAGCACCAAACAATGGCTGCTTCGTCCCTTTCCTTATCAACAAATCAGACAAGCATTTGGCAGGCAATGAATTTATTTCTCCCTTAGCACATCCTTACAGGGGCATGGCAAGACCTGGTAAAAAGCAGGATGGGGTGGAGGTGGAAAGCGGTGGGGGGAGGCTGTGTTAAACAACCACTCAGCATCCATCAGTCGTGGTCCCTGGGCAACGGGATGCTTTCCGACCCGGCGGTTCATCAATAAAGCTTAATAGAAAGAACAATGCCCTTTTAAAAAGCTTCTTCACTTGTCAGATAATTAAATCAACCAATAGAGGATGTGCTCCTGATCAGATGCTTGAATAATTTATTTGCCAGTGGAACTCTTGAGAGATTATCAATCATTGATATCGCTCCATCTGAATTGATATCTGTGTGTGTGCCTGTGCATTCATGAAACGTGCTATTTTAATCCACGTCGAAGCCGTCATGCCAGAAGAGCCATCGGCGGACCTGCGGGGGCAGCGGCGACATTTGAGGGATCGGAAAAAAAACTGCAGAACAGAGGGGAGTGTGAACTGTCTGACTTTGATTGCTTCAATGTTTCCTTTCAGTTCTATGTTATAAAAACCAATCCTTGTGTCCTTCACTCCCAGCTCTGAGTAATAACAGGGTAATACAGTAAGCCAAATAGTCTTGTTCTAATTAGGCGGGGTTTCGTGTGGCATCTCAGTGCCTGTCAATGGTTCGCAGACATGACCATAAACACCCCGGCCCCCGCGCTCCCGGTCCACGGGACAAAGAAAAGGACCCGGCACGGCGTGTGTTTTCTCTCTGAAACCGCAGAGTGAAAACCCAGCGCCGATAAAGGAGAGTCCAGAAAGTCCAAAACGACAAAAGAGAGAAACCCAACGCTGCAGAGGAAATGGAGTTTGTACAGAGGGCAAAGGTGACATTATCATTCCAAGATGATTCCTTATGCGAGCTGGGAAATTCGTCGCTTTTGGAGAAAAAGGTTACAAGAACAATCGATCTCAAATTCGTTACCAGGAACTACCCTTATCCGGGTTAACCTCTTGGTTTTGCTTTGGCACAGGCAGCAAGGGGACCGTGGATATGAGTGTCTGCGATATGTCCCTTCTGCGCCAGACTCAAAACAAACCACCGAAAAGAAGAGGAAGACCGCGAGGATGGCATACAAAGCAAAGTTGCCACAGCGTTCATGACCTCCATGATGGGAATAATAGCCACGGACTATCAGATGGGTTGAAGTTTCTTTATAACCCCCTGCGCTGCTTTGCCCTGTGAAAAAACCCTTCTGTTTGCTAACTCCATGCTCATTTTGGCGTAAATGTTGATGTCCTGGTGCGAGCCCCAGGACACCCCTCTAGCAGGCCAGAAGAGCTTGGACCTCTTCGTCGGCCGATTTCTAGCTGGTTCCGTCCATTTTGGTGCAAGAAAACTGCTGAGCGGTGACTGCATTAGTGTTTTGTTTTTCTTTAAATGGCGCCACCCATCGCCAAGAAACCAATCAAGATCCTACGGGACGGTAAAGATACACTGCCTCTTACTAGACGCTAAAATGGTTTCTGGAACTGAGGTCTTAATTTCTGGTTCTTATGCTCTCTGTATTCACCATGAAATGACCTGGTTCCTGAAAAGGATCTAGGAACTGCAGAAGGTTCCTACTGCGAAAAAGAGGCTATAATGATATATATGTAAGACCAGAGTTATATGGATGGCTTGGAGTACTTTGCAGTTTGCTTATGTCAGCACAGAAAAACACAAAAATCAGAATTAACTAAATGTGGCAGACATGTGGCTAAATAGTTAACTCAGTTAGCGTAAAATTATCAATCTGGTGTTCTGAACGCACACATTCCAGGTTAAAATAGTCGGAAGTACTACAACCCATGCTTGTATTCGCCCAAAACTTGGACTACGTGTACTGTATACCCCCCTCGGCCCTGGAAATTAGTGGTTGGCTCTTGAGTAATCCTGTTCTTAGTCAGACGGCTCAGGGATTTTTAGAACATCGCGGTTTTTGCGCTGATGTCGTACCTGTAGCCTTCAGCTCTTTGTGGGTGGAGTTTTCACACACTTTGGCGATGAAAAGACGGTACGAAACAAGGTGAAGTCACGGTGAGAATCCACAGCCTGGAGCCACCAAGCAACCTGGAGAGGAAATGAATACATCACACCTTTTTTTTTCCTTCAACACATTCGCAACATGCCCCCCCTCCTCCCCCCCAACCCCTACCTCCTCTCAGTCAGTCACCTCAGGCATCGAGATGATAATCCAAGAGGTCAGCGCCGGCCTCCTTCTCTCGCCCCTCCCTTCTACTTCACCTCCAAAATAAAAAAAAGGAGAAAACAAGCCTGAGGGAGTTTCATTCCTGATCACCAAGGCCCAGTAACTATAGGTGTCAAACAAGTGTCTCCTCTGACAGCTATTTTCCTCTGATTACTTCCTTGTTCTGTGAGTGCCTTGTCTTCATTCACACAGACTGTCAGGGCAAACGTGAATCCATCAGAAAAGGTGATCGTGCAATTTAGTGATCCTTTGAAAACCAATTCACAACAGCGGAGGAAATGTGTCTCCCCCAGCAACACGATTAATGATTTTGAAATCCGCTCGGACAACCATTCGCACTCAGTTTTTTGGTCTCCTCGACCTTGGAGCGACATTAAACACAGCCGACTAAGTCATTGTTCTTCACCACCTGTTCGGAGACGTCGCCCCGCTCTGATGCTTGTCTCCAACCTGCGCGGTCGGAAGCCTTGATGTCTCTGGATTTAGAAATGATCTTCTTGCTATCCTTATCATAAAGTAGAGCCTCAGGTATCAATACATAAGAGATAACTTGCAATTGAGTCCAACCTGTCACACCAAATAAAACAACAGCTGTACTGTTACAAATAGTATATTGAATCCTATTATATGTAGTTTTAGTTTGTACAAATAACTAATCAGGTCCATTTCAGGCTTTCTTTTGGTGTCCTTTTCTCAAGAACTCCATACTAACTCTCATCAGGGACCTTTCTTTTCATGCCAAAGCCGTATTTGCTTGATGGAAAGATAAATTAGTGCTTTGTTCACTATTTAAACTCAAAGTTGCCATTCATTCATTCATTCTTTATACCGCTTATCCTGCAGGGTCATCATAAGGGCTAGCTGTCATTTGGAGAGAAGCAGCTTTCACCCTTGACCTGTCGCCAGTCAATCACAGGGCTACATATACAGGCCTATAAACATTCACCCTCTCATTTGCACATCATAAAAAGACAAACTTGGGTCCCCAATGAACCTACAGCATGTTTTTGGACTGTGGGAGGACACTGGAGAAAGCCCACTCAGACACAGGGAGAACATGGAGACGCCAAGCAGGAAGGTCATGTGTCAAGGGAATTGGGCCAGTGACCATCTTGCTGTGAGGCAGAAGTGCAAACTAGCCACTTGGCCACTGCGGTGCCCCTAAAATTGTGTTTATATTAAGAAAAAAAAACAGATATGTATTTGAAAAAAAATCTATTTTCCCAACTTGCAGCATCAGATTATATTTTCCTCATGTGAGGAAACATATACAGCAAATCTTAGATCGAATAAATACCTCAACAAAACGGTGTGACGACCGTCCGGCCTTTACGGTACCTTGTGATAATTAGTAGGATTCTTTTTACGAAGACGGAAAGGAAATGCATGTCTGTATGAGGTGATTCTGATGTAATTCTCAAGACCAAGCTCCGTATCCTGCTGGATTTTGTTAAGTAACAAATTCAGTGAAGTTTAAAATCCATTTGATTGTTCAGAGAAAAGTTTGCAAACTGCGCATTTGATGGAAAAGACATTAAAACCTCCAGTCTACCAGCATCAATGGCATTAAATCAATTCAAAAGGTTCTTTTCCCCAGCGTATACTCGGAGCACCGTCTGAGTGATTTCTCCTCTGATTCTCTCTCAGAGCTGAATGAGCTACAAAGTAACATTTTCCAAATGGCAGATTCTTCCGAAACGTTCCCAAAAGACACATAAACGACTGACATGTTCTTCATTCATGCATTCATTCGTTTTATACACAGCTTATCCTGCACTCAGAGTTGCTGGAGCCTATCCCAGCTGTCATTGGACGAGAGGCGGGTTTCATCCCGGACCCGTCGCTGGTCATCGCAGGGCCACATACACCTTTAACTAATTCATTCACAGAAAAAACAAAAAAATCACTCTCTCATAATATAGAGACATTCTTAAAATAAAAACCACCAACACACAAGGAGAACATGGAGACTCCACACAGAAAGGCCTGCTGTGGGAATCGAATAAACAAGCCTCTTTCCGTGAGGTCAAAGCGCTAAGCACTGCACCGTTCCCAAGGTAAGCCTTATGTTTAGAAAAAAAAAAACGTGTGATGTGAGTCAATGTATATTTTTCTCAACTTGCATCAGATCAGTCCCCCAGGCGCAAGCGCGAGGAAACACTGTCTTTCACAGGTGCAGAAACCTTGGACGGATCCCAGATCAATATGCTTCTGCTTCAACCACTCGGGTCAGGAAGAAGGAGGGAGCGAGAGATGGACAGAGATGTAGAAAGCAAGAGTATGACTGCAGAAAGAATGCTAGTTAGCCACGTGGCATTAGCTGAAATGATACATCAATAGCTTCAGTTTTAGGAAATAACAAGGAAATAATAAGGAAATAACAATTGTAGACGCCCGGCAACCTGTGAACCTTAATATCATGCATTGATGAAGGGACAAAAGTGCATCATGGGACATCCCTGAGCAGAGTGAGCATGTTGCAGCACGACAGAGGGTTAGCTCAGCGCTAAAAAAGAAGTTTTAAGCCTATTCTTTAGCAAAGAGGGGTTGTCCGCTCCACCTGGACCCAGAGTGGAAGACGGTTCCACAGAGGAGAAGTAACCAAATGCAAAGTCCTACAACGACGTGTTTGAATTCAATAAATCTCTACCATCAGCTTTGCATCCTCTTGAGGTATTGCTTTACATCTTTCCTTTCAGACAAATTGATCCGCGGACCTTTACTCTTTGGCTGTAAAGGTCTTGGAGGTTGAAAGCCAAGGGGAGGTCACCATCCCATGTTTCATTTCAAGTCAGTAGATATAACTTGTCATCCAGCGGCTTGTTTTAATCATCATTTAAAATCAATAATGTAAGATTTTGCAGTTTATTATACATATTGGCCGAGATTTTTAAACAGCGTGTGTTAAACCCAAACCACCTGAGCAAGATGTTAGCTCATATTATTTATAGGAAATGCTGTTTTTCTCATGGTCTCGAGGAAATGTTCACCATTACATGTTGTCACGTTCTCCCAAAAATCAATCATGACTGTGAAATTAACTTTTGAATCAATATGTCGGTGCATGTTTTTTCTTTGTTTTTATCCCCCCAGGTGTAGAAAAAAATGGTTTGTCCCCGAAGTTTTACGATTCCAGTCTGATTCAAATAGCGAGGCAGGAAACCACGAGACACCTCTTGATACATGATATTTTCATTTCATAGATTTTGTTCCCTCCACCGACTTTTATCCTTGCTTTTTATGCTGATGCGTCACGTCTCCAGAGCAGGATTTATGTGGGAAGATAGAGGAGTTCCTTTTTTGCACCCTGGTGACGAGGACTTGCTGAAAGTAATGTCGATAGAGATCACGACATCGGGGTTCCATCGCTGTCTTGTGTTTTTTTTCTGGTCTCAATTAGCTCAAAAAATCTGTTTTCACTAACTGAAAAACGTTCTTTCTCTCTCTTTGCTTGTCCTCCTCCTCTCCTTCTTCTTCTTGTGTTCTAAACAAATCACTTACTTTTGTTGCGGTGATTAAACTCGCCGCTTGCCTTTCCAAACCCCCGAGAGGCAGAGATGACACAGACGTGCACGCACAGGTCATGTAATGAACCCCGGTTTCCACTCCGCGCTCCCGGCCATGGGAACGTGGCGCGGTGCACTCAGCAATGACATCATGCAGGACGCTTGGAGGTCAAGCGCAGTCCCTTATCATGATAACAACGGACGTTTTCACTCTCGGGGCAATTGCTCATCAATCTTCACAGTGCGCAGTGCGAGCATAGTAAAAAACGGGGGTGGGGATCGCACAAGAGAGGCCATGTTATCGAGGTTAGTCGATCTGTTGTTTTACAGTAAAAGCGCTTCTCATCTGTTCATGTTTCTCATTGTGGGTTTATTGTGTGCAGCGTATTAAGCCAGGGAATCCCCGTCCTCTTATTCCCCTGATTGCCCCACTCCGTATTCCACCCGCGCCGTTTTGACGATGGCCATATTTCTTTTTTAAGCAGATTATGAGTGATTTCACTTGGCATGTGTTATATTTCATTACGCCGCCATGGCAAAGACAGCGTTCTCCTCCCCGCTGCCGCAGGGGCTGTTGATTGAAGCACCAGTATTAAACTATGTAACGAAATGAAATATCGGTGAGATGCGCGTTTGAAGCAACATGATCCCGCAGAAATGAGTGAAATGACCACGACCTCTTAACTCAAGGCATGGGGGTGGTATGACATCCCTTAAAATGATGTGCCAGCAGCATGGAAACGATACAAGAAGGAACTTGACTATTGGCGCTTTTGGACTACAGGGAATTTTTGGCCGCTCCTAGAACATTTTCAGGAACTGGGACCTTTTTTTTTTGGCGCATTAGGACAGGAGAGGAACCAGGGACCAGGCACTACTTTGAGGCAGGTAGGAACTACGTGAAGCAAGTGGAACTCATAAGCAACAGCCAAGACACTTCTTATGGACAACATCGCGCCATTGGTCACCTCACCGATAGTCCATGGTTATTACTCCCGTCATGTAGAACCTGAATGCTGCGGCCACTTCGCCTCGCGCCCCTGTGTTGTTAATATTGTCCTCCTGGATGCTTGCGTCCCTACCATTGTCACTTCCTGCCTGCGCCGATGCGAAGCTGAAAGGTTCCCCTGGACGAGGGTAGTTCCTGGAATAAAATGAGAGCTGTTCTTAGAACTGTTCTGTCTGAAAGCCGCCTGTTATCCTGTTGTGAACCCCTGAAAGCCCTCCTTCAAAGTGATCAACTTTCGTATGCTTGAAAAAAAAAATCGATACAACGTCTTGAATATACCACACCTTGGTATGTTCAAGGGCTTGTAGCGCTAAGGCTAAACTATGGTTCAGTTTACAGAGACGCTGCTGTTTGGGTTCGAGACGTGAAATGCGATGCTGTGAAAACACGACACAAACTCTTGATTCAAAGTCCGATGTTTGCTAGATTCAGCGATCAATGGTGAAGCCTTCATCAATATCTCATCGCTAGCCCGGACCGGATTGTAATGGCGCTCCACTGCCATCAGCACTGTTGTCCCCTGTGCCATTGTTCTCAGGAGTTCTTTGTCAGCGTTTCAATATTCTGTTGACAGACATCAGTCCGAGTCAGGGGTCAGGCTTCAGGGGTTAAGGCGCCCTAATGAGAAATTTGGAAAACGAATTAGATCCCTCTCAAGAATCGACTGTTGCTGCTAATCGTCTCCACGTGAATGGCAAATGAAACGAATGAAACTAATTTTTTTAGAATTTAAAATATTAGCCGTCACTTCCTGGAATCCTTTTCCCGTCTAAACAAGCAAAGACAACATTTATACAAAACTTATTAGACCATTTCTTTGTTCCTTAAACATCATTATCAACAAGAGGGGGAGATTTTTGGAGCGTCAATCTCGGTCCCTCCAACGTCATTATGCTGTCGCCAAGAAGCAAGAGAGCAAAACCCCCCCCAAAAAAGGACGGCATCAAAACAATAGCCAGTGTAGTTGTGAAAAGACTCACACCATTCCTCCAGTCACATGCCCTGGAAGGAAATACGATACTCTCAGCTCACCTTGTCTGTGTGAGAGAGGAGGGGGGAGAAGGAGTGGGTATCCATTCCTGGCGTGGGTTCTCGCCTGACATTCCCTGCCCTGTTGTGGGAACCCGTGTGTGTTTTGTATTGCATGGGAATGCAAAGCTCCGCGTGAACTCGTCTCTTTCACCTCCGGGGGCCTTCCAGCAGGAAGAAGAGGTGCTCGAAGGGGAGGGGGGTTTCGGGGGTTAAAAAAAAAAAAAAGTTTAAATTCTCCTCCAGATATAATCCATCATATTATAGAAAACCAGAGAGAGACACAGTTTTTTTTTTTTTTTTTAAATCATAAGGGAATTGTAAATCAGAGTGAGAGAGAGACACCTGAAGTGTCACCTGAACACCAGCTGCCTTCCAGAAACATCTGCTGTTCAGTTTTCTCAAGACAGGCAGGTGCGCGAGGTTGCGTTTGATGTGTTTTTCGGGCATTTTTTTCGGCCCAGCGTTTGTTCGCACGCAGAAACGTAAGCTACTCTCACAGAGACTGACACAGCCACTGTTGCGTTATTTTTTTTCTTTCCACACATGGGAAAGTGTACGACCTCGTGTGAATACCTGCCCCCAGGATGTTCAATACCACATTTCCGCTGAAACACTCCTTTTTTAAAAGTTCAGCGCTGTTTGTTTCGCAGGTACGAGGGTTTGGTGAGAACGCTGTCAAAGCGGACGGGAGCTTTCTCACGGCTCCGCCGAGGCGAGAGAATGAGACTCAGCGGCTTTGGTGAAACACAACAGGTTTACAGTTGAAGACAAAATAATCTTTCTTCTTCCTCACAGCCGGAAGATCCCCGGTTCGATTCCGACGAGGGGACTTTGCATGTTTGCCCTGTTTCTGCTTGGGCTTCCTCCTTTTTTACTCCCAAATTGTCGAAACCATGCAGGAGGTCCATTGGAGATCCTAAATTGTCCAGATGTGTGAATTACAGTGTGAATTGTTGTTATGTCAGACATGTGAATGCAAGAGTGAATGTCGTGAAAGAGTGAGTGAATAGTTGTATGTCTCAATAACGTGCGAATGAGAGTGAATTTTTTTCTCTATGTGAGCTTTGAATGACAGAGGGAATGTTTGTCTCTATATGGGGGTGAATGATTGTTTGTCAAGATTACACACTAAATTTGTAAAAAAAAGAAAAGTAGATTAATAGTCCGAGAATAGTTTGATTATTGTAGAAACTTGCATATCAGACATTTTCCCCCATAAGTTGATTTAAATGGCTATAAAATAATGATCTTGTTGAAGTTTTTGTACATTGTGTGTGCATGTGTGTGTGTGTATGTATGTGTGTATCTATACATATGTATGTAAATAAATGTATACATATATTATTTTATGAGTTCTTAAATCAGTTTTCCGATCTAAACTCGTTCTGGTACCTGCATAGTAAACATTTAAAGACAACTCCATACTTTGTAGATAAAATCTTAATACTTGCTGGAACAACAACATCCATGACAATGTCAGATGGTCCCCATACTCAACTGGTTAAATATTTACAAGAATATTTTCAAAAAGTGAATTATAAGCCTGCTCACAATTAGAATTATGATCTAAAACATGTGTTCTGCACACAGCGACACAAGTATCACCCCTTGCAGTTGTGAACTGCGTCCCTGCGGTGCAGGCTGTGCTCAGGTATTGTTGAAACTGTGTCAGAAAAGCGATAATTCAACCTGATGCCACCATCTGAGATCTTGCTCAAGGGAGAACAAATTACAGAGCATACCTGGAAGTTAAACAAAACACAATGCAGAAAATAACAAAAGAAGTATTGCTGATCCCAGAGCTGCACTGTATGTGCATGAATAATATTTCGGATAAATATATATTTGTTCAGCCTGTCAGAGAAGGTCCCTGGTTCAATTCCAACATGGGGCCTTTGTGGGAGGAGACTCTATGTTCTCCATAATCCAAAAACATGCTAAATTGCCCAGATGTGGATGAGAGACCGTATAATCGATCCAGGCTGATAATGAGTGAATGAATGATTTTTAAACCATTGTGAAGCTCATATACAAACATAACCAACTAAATTTGCAAAAAAACAACGATTCCTTGAGAACAGTATGGTAGAAACCTTTAGCATTGGTAAATTTTCCTTACTATAAATCAATTTAACTGCCTATAAAATATTTCTCTAATTGCAGTTTTTATACATTGAAATTATAATATATAATATGTAATGCTTTCTCAAATCAGTTTCTTAACGCATAGTAAAAATTCTGAAATTTTTTATGGAGCCTGTCACCCAGTAACACCTGGGATAGGCTCCAGCATCCCCTGCGACCCTGAGTGCAGCATAAACGGCAGAAGATAGAGGGATGGATGGATGGATGGATGGATGGATGGATGGATGGATGGATGGATGGATGAAATTACAATATATATAATATGTAATGCATTCTCAAATCAGTTTCTTAATACACAGTAAAAATTCAGAAATTCTAATGGCAAGTCTCTCTCAATGACAGCTCGGACAGGCAACGGCAACCCTGAGTGCAGGATGGGCGGAATAGATGGAGAATGAATGAATGAATGAGTATATTCGTTCAGTAACACAACAACCATTTCATTATGTCCCATAACTATTATTGCAGGCGTCTGCAAGTAAAACATAGGGATCCCAGTTACATGTGCATTTGGACTGCTCTCACACATGCAGTATAAACTGTATTACTATATAATACAGTATGTGAAGGCAGCAGAGCAGCTCCTGCAGGCTGGGGTTTCATCCCGCTGTGCAACCAGCCCCGTTTAAGGCGTGCGGCCCGAAACATCTGTTGTAATTTCTGTCAAATTGAACTTTTATTACCTGGTCATTAAAGCCGCGGCAATGGCAAAACCAGATGGGCTCTCGCTGACCTTACAACTGCTTCTTCTTTACGGCGTTGGTGAAAATTGAACCAAAGGAAGCCATGCGCTTTATAAAATTAAGGCAATCATTCCCACATTCCTGAGACATGGGGGGTGCACAGAGGAGGGCGGCACAGGGAGGAGCGTGTGTGCACGCGCACGTGCTTTGCGGTCGCTGCATCGCGTTTAGACTTTGCGCGGAAAACGTGGAATTTATCGCACGTAATGGGTTAATAATGAGCCGCGGTAAGATTTTAAAAGCTCTTAAAAAAGACAGTGATTAGGACGCAAATGTTCTCCACTCACATTTTCGCTCGCCGATGATTAATGGGAGGCATCTAGCTGGTTGAACGCAGATATATTTTTTTAAAATTGGTGTTGATAATTCCTGACGGACCATTGCCAGCTGGAATCACATGTGATATATACATATATATATATATATATATCTTTTTTTAACAAAGAATCTTGGAACATTAGCTATCAGTGTTTGAATTGTTCTATCCAATAGAGATCTGCTATACATTACTGTACATTTGGAAACAACCCTCTCCAATCCCGCATATGCGTGTGTTCCTGAGGGACCTCCTAGTAGTTCGGTTAGAGGCCAGGGTCGGTTAAATAACACACATACATACACACACACACACACACACACGCACATACGCCATATCGGCGGCCTGGGCCATGAGCAGAAGGGCTCCTCCATTACCGCTCCCCTGTGGGGAGGAATGAAGGGCCCTGGGTTGTGTTTACGAAAGACAAAGGGAGAGGAAAAATAAGATAAGAAGGGAAGACAGAGAGGATTAGAATAGAAACTAAATGTTTGAGTAGTTTAATAGAAAGTAATAAAAAAAAAGTTAAAAAAATAAACAAAATGAAAGTCTGATATGAGCAAGAGATGTACATGACGAACCATGACTTTGGTGTGATTGACAGGGAAGGAGGTCACATAAGGGAGGTCCCTGAAGTAAACCAACTGGAATGGTTGCATGTCTCAATATGACATGCAATGGGATGGCAACTGGTTGGATGTCTCTATAAGATACACGGATGAGAGAGTGAATGCTTCTATTTTCGTGTGAATGAGAGGTTGAAAAGTTGTATGTCTCTATATATGTCTGTGGTGAACCGCACCTTTTGCCCAGTGGCAACCCACTGTGGCCCTGGGTGCAGGATTTCAAGATTACACACATTCAAAAATTTGTAATAACAAAATTTATATTCTCAGACAAAATTTTGAATAACGCAGAAAAAACATCCTATTCGTAATTATTCCTCAACAAATGGATTTAACTGACGATAAAAATTTGTCCCGCTTAAATTTAAATACACTGAGATTATCTCTCTCTCTCTCTCTCTCTCTCTCTCTCTCTCTCTCTCTCTCTCTCTCTCTCTCTCTCTCTCTCTCTCTCTCTCTCTATATATATATATATATATATATATATATATACACATACAAATATTATTTGTTGAAAATAAAATAAATAAATGAAACATGTATAAAATATATATGTGCTGCTGGAACCATTGGATTTCTCCATTGTGCTATCAATAAAGTCTATCTTATTTTACATTCTTATATATATCAATACATATATATGTACACATCTATACTCATGAATACATACAGACACACACATATATATGCACGTCTGTACAAACATATGTAAATTGTGTGTGTGTGTGTGTGTGTGTGTGTGTGTGTGTGTGTGTGTGTATATACATACATATACATATATATACACATACACAGACATATATATATGATGTAATGAATTGTCAAATAAGTTTCTTGATCCAAACATGATATGGTACCTACATTGCAATGGGAAGTTTAAAATGTTTCGCATTGTTAGCGATGGATCATTATTCAAGATTTGTGTTCATGTTGAGTCTTAGAGAAAAACATTACGAATAAACTTCTCTCCTCTTTTGCCTGCGCTGCTGTTAAAAAAACATTACCCTCAAGGACTTTCACCGGCGCGTGAAGATAAGGTTGTAGTCCAAGTGACGAAAGTACGCACGTGGGGAGAAAGTGAAAAATGTGTGAGGGATGAAGAAGATAAGGGGAAAACCCTTTGACTGAGAGCTTGGCGGCGGACATATTTGTATTTCTCGTATTTTCTTTTCAGATTGTCTCGCTGTAAAACGCTCCTCTGGGATGAATAAATCGGAAGTTGAATGGGGACAAGGTGCAATGCGTTCTCATAAAAAAAAAAAAAAAAAAAAGGTTCTAGGCTGTGCAATTGTTATTTTTTCTGGACTGAAAAAAAAACTCATGACTGTCATGACTTTTTAATGAATTCAAAGAAAATAAAAAGTCAAGTCTCTGAGGACGGAAAGAACCAAGTATACAGTACTAGCGGCGCGCGAAGGGCGCGGAGGATCTAAACAGCCGCCAGCTTAAATGTTTTTTAGAGGGATTTTTGCAGAGAGAGAGAGAGAGAGAGAGAGAGAGAGAGAGAGAGAGAGAGTGGTGTGTTGAGTGGAGGTGATGCCGCGGGGCAGATGGTGTGCACGCCGGGGCGGTTGAGGGTTCTTGCATCGGGCGACGGGGGCGGAGGGCAGATAGAGGAGCATCTAAACACAGATGTCTGTGGTTATAGAGCTTTTGCTTCTTGTCATACGGTGTGAAACTCTGCAAAGTCTAACATTACATTCACCTCTCCTCGTGTTTATGTTCCCCGGCCCTCGCTTAGAGAGAGAAAAAAAAAAAGAAACAGTGCTCAGGGGACATTTTAATCCGTGTTTCACACAACACGGTCTTAATTGAACCCCCTCTGAGAACCTGAGGCCCTAAATCCAAACCATTGGTTAGTGTGTCTTTTTCACGTTTCCCCGCATCCAGGCAGAGGAACGCTGATGACACATTGTGTGTCAGCGGATACCGACAGCTGGAGGAAGGATAGACAGACAGGCGAGGGAGGCCATCAGAGGAAGATGGAGACAATGGCGGCTCTTGTTTCTTCCCCGCACATTCCAGTGGAAGAAGGGAGTTGGCCTGCCCGCCTGCTGTTTGAACCAGACTCATTCACTGCGTCTGGGTCGCGGTACTTCCCCGATCCATTGTCATCTGGTACCACCGGTCTTGATGACAATGTTTTTTTGTCACTGTGCTTTTCTTAGCAGCGGCCGCGTCTCGGATCAATGCAGTTTGACCGCCTTTCTTCGCTGCCGTGCCGTTGGTAACCCCCTGGTGCAAATATGCTTCTCGTCACTGGCACGTCAGAATAGTATTCACATCTGCTACTATGAGCTGAAATTGAGCTTTTTTTTTTCCATGACAAATGTATAGCATGAATGATTCTTTGATTTTATTAATTTAGCTTAATTTTTTTATATTATTTCAATCATTTATTCATGTATTTATCTATAGCTTCTATCACATCTGCATACTGATTATTCAATTATTTTCCATTTAACTTAACTTAGTTTTTAATATCTCATTTATGTATTTATCTATTGCGTCAGAATGATATTCACGTCTGCTCCAATGACCTGACACTTAACTTTTTTTTTTTCATAATAAATGTGTAGCACAGGGGTTCATTTGCATAACCGATGGTTTAATTTTAATTAATTTGATTTTACTTCATTATTTTATGTCATTTTAATCATTTATTTTTCTGTCGCGAGAATGATATTCCCATCTGCTTCAATGATCTGATATTGAACATTTTTCCACAACAAATGTATTGCTAATTTAATTTAACATAATTTAATTTAATATGATTTAATTTAATTTGATTTAACTTAATTTAATTTAATTTATAGATCTATATCAATCAAGTGGCCTATTATTGACAGGGTTGTTTTTCAAGTAGCTTTAATTGGCTGGGGGCTTTTCCCCTCCATGTGGGTTTCAGTATGTTCTCTCCAAGCCCCAGCTTCCTCCTACAGACCCAAAAAATGTAAGATATGTTGACTGGAGAGTCCCAAAAATTTTTTTTAGGGGTACAAAAGCCTATTAATTTGAATGTGAGGCAGTTTGATCGCATGTCCGCATGTCAGTTCTCTGCCCGACCCGCAATCCGCCCCACTGTTGCAGTCACCTCTCACCTGCTGTCAGCTGGCATCCACCCCAAACCCCTTTTCACTCCCCACAGGATATCTGCTAAGATTGATAGGTTGTTTGAGCTGGCTGAGATTCCCTGCAGGTAAAAAAGTGGGAACAAAGAAACAAATCCACCTGTGTTTCAATCCGCTCATCACTTCATTTGTGCTCGTGTGTAAGCGAAAGAGACCCAGCCGTAAAGGTCGTCTCCGAAGTGGAAGTGAATTCTTGCGTCTCGGGTTTGCGTGTTGGAGCATAAACAATAAATGGCAAGCAGAGCAAGTCTTGGCTCGGAGGTTGGCTTTTCTACCCTGGAAGCCCCTAACCAATGCCTTGGAGAGGATTAGCAAAGTTAGCGCTCTTTACACAATGATCCCTTGCAGCTTCTTCTAATAAAAAAAAAAGTGAAATGTGCAATATGTGTGGGGGAAACCGCAGAACTTGGAGCCCCCTGAAGCTTATCGCTCCTTGATGGGTCGATTTCTCTGAACCTCAACCTAACTGGTTTGGGGGAAGTTGCCCTCGTCCTCTGAGGATATTGAGGCTGGCAGGGGAAAGCAAACTTTTCTAACAAATGCAATAAATTTGTACAATTTAATCGGATTTCACATATTTGTTCTGGGCATTGGTTTTTATTCGACCCCCTGAAAGGAATCATATTCTGTAAAAAAAAAAAAAAAAAAAAAAAGAACACAAACGGGCTGCTAATATGCATTTTTTTTCTTTAATTGTGGTGCATGTTAGAGGTCGACGCAAGAAAAGTACCTCAGCGATATCTCATATCGGAAGGAAATCCTTTAATATTTATACGCTATGCGGTGCTCTGGAAACGGCTTCACAATTCCTGTGGCTTCGCTTAACGCCACCAAGCAAATAAACTGTAATGTCGAGCCGAAAAAAAGCCAAAAGGAGTTTATCGCGAAAACACTGAGTTTTTTTCTCCCAAAGTTGCTGTCATCAACGGTGACTCACCGGTGAAATACCAGTTCTCGGTCTGACGGTAACCGACATTAATGCTGCTGCGTACCGAGCGAAGGGGCGGGGGGACAAACGTTATGCCTTCCTATCACTCTCAACATTGACGCGGCGCCAATAACAACAGGCTCGGGCGCATTCTTTGAGTGATTTTCAAACTAAATGCTTGCTAAAGTAGGAAATCGCCAAGTGAGAATACTCCTCAGAGGGCGAGTGGTGGAATTTTTTCATAAAGAAGAATAACGACTCTATTGTTTCTTAAGAAATCAATGTGGGCTTCTTCTTTTTAATTTGACCAGATCCAGGTTGCTGGGTTACGTGACATCAAGCGAACGAGTCCTGCTCATCTTCAACTGAGTTAAAAAACAGAAAATCAGCACTTTCCGCCTTCTATTGATTAGCTTTACCAAATGGAGCATCACTCTTGAGGATTTTTTTTTTTTTTTTTTGGGAGGGAAAGGTCAGGGAATGCCCATCGAAGGAGCACGAATCCAAGCAGGTGCCCCCACATATCCATATCTGGTGGCCGGAGCGTGGGGGCATCCTGTTTGGAGAACCTGTTTCCTCCTTTGCCAGAGCTCCCGGCTCTGACTCTCTTTCTCATATTACAGAAAACACACGGAGACAATGGCTGGGCATGTCGGGCATACACACACACACACACACACACACACTTGTTTCTCTTACATGAAATACACAGGACGGACAGAGGAGGAGACACCTGCGTCGGGCCTCTTCGGTTTCCGGGGAAATTATGACAGTTGCGCTCACGCAGACCGGCCTTTTTTTTAAATATTTATCTTCTCGCTTCAGCAGATGTTGTTAAGACGACACGACCATGTCCGTGACCTGTTTTCGTAACCCAGCGAAGACCTCTTGACATTTCCACTGCACACACACTCAGGAGCAGGTGATGCGCTCAAGGCCTCAGATCGAGAAACGCCATCAAACCCAGACGCTCTTTTTTTTTGATCATTTCGGTGTTTTGTCTCTGTGTCTGTTTCGCCATGTCAGAGCGTGTCTATATAGTCCGGTTCAACCGTAAAACACAGAGAAGAAGCTGCGGCATGAAGCCGACGACTGAAAGAACCGGAACTCATCAAGTATTCTAAACTTACCTACCTGAACCTTTGCGATGTTCTGATGCCTTCTTTAAGTAAATCTTCTGAAATGAAGATGCAGCGTTTCGGCTCCGCAGGGTTATTTAGTAGATTATCATCTCCGCTTTTCTGCACAGTAAAACAAAAAAGATAATAATTATATGTACATATATATATGTGTATATATATATATATATATATATATATATATATATATATATATATATATATATATATATATATATATATATGCTCCACAAATATATAATATATACATATATATATATATATGCTCCAAAAATGTAAAATAAATGAAAAATAATAAACAAATATATACATATAAATAAATACAATATAAGCACATATATATATAAAGAGGGAGAGAGAGAGATGAGTTGCACACATTTCAAATTTAGACTAAATACATGAAAATAAATATATCATAAATAATAAATAATGAAATAAATAATAAATAATGAAATAAATTATCAAATAAATAAGTAAATAAAACCTTTAGGAGCAAATTTTACAACTTTATTTTTCATTTTCTGCCCCATATTATTAAACAGAAGGGATAGAGTTAAAGGATAAAAGAAAGAACATAAGCCGTCTTGTTATTTATTAGTCTAAAGTGTTCTCCTATTTGCAGACGCCCATTCGTATTACTCGGTTTTCACCAACGAGCAGATGTGTTGAGAGAATGTCATTATTATTATGGGCTGTCGGCATCGTAAATACATTTCGTAGGAGACACAGGAACTCCCATCGTCATTATTTATTTATTTATTTATTTATATTCAACGATCCGACATTTTGAACAGTGATTTTTTTTTTCTCCAGTGCGGCAGAGATATTCTGAATTCTCTCTCTCTCCATCTGATTGTGTTACATCTAATACTTAACCGGTAGTGGAACGTACTGATTTTACGCTTGAACTCTGCTGACGGTTAGTTCTGAGGTTTCTGATGAGTTTTTCCATTCCACGCCTGTTAAACTTCACAGTGATTTGCTTTTTCCTTATTAAGTTCCATAATCAGCTCTGTAGCTTGTGTTTAATAGCTGATGTTTTACAGCTGAAACTTTGAATATTCCAGATTTGAGATAAACTTTAGAGAACAAAATCTTTTTTTTATTACTGTGTAAAGGCTAAATGGACCTAGTATATAAGCATTGAAAATTTAAAATGTTTACTTGAAATTATTAAACTATAATTTTTTTTACACAATGTAAGTTACTCAGTTGATGAATGGAGAGATGAATTCTGGTTCATATTAATAAACATAAAATCAACACTAACTTTGAATATAATTGTTGTTTGAAAACTGTTTTATGAGGAGCATCCCTTATGTGTGTGTGTGTGTGTGTGTGTGTGTGTGTGTGTGTGTGTGTGCTTTCTTTTACACCAGTGATTGTTAATGTCATGAATCCTGAATGAACAACATTGTAGCCCAAGTCATATATTGCACAAAATGTGCAACATAAGCTAAAATATGTTTTAAAGTATTTGTACACTCTAAATGTACACTAGTATATTTGACTGTGTCCACTCTTAATGCCGTCTATGTTTGCCAAGAAAAATCCTTCCGATGTTTCAGCAGGTTCTTGAACGCAACACCAATGTAAACAGGACAACTTGTCAGAGTAGCCAAAACAAACAAATACAATAAAATTAATCTTCTTTTCTTTTTGTCTGCTTCATTCGGGGTTTGGCCACGATGAAATCCTCTTCTTTCAAACCAACTACCTTCATGTCCCTCTTTCACACCACACGATAATCTCCTGAAAATGAAATAAAATAAAATAAAATAAAATAAAATAAAATAAAATAAAATAAAATAAAATAAAATAAAATAAATAAATCTTTTCCTTTAAGCTGCTTCATTCAATGGTTCGGGGCAGCGAATCAACTTCCTCCATCAAACCCTATTCTCTAAATGTTCTTCTCCGACACCAACCAACTTTCTGTTCTCTCACTTCATCCATAAATATCCTGGAAATAAAAATAAAATAAAATAAAAAATCTTTTTTTCCTTTCAGCTGCTTTGTTCATGGATTTGTGACTGAGGATCAGCTTCCTGAAAATCTATTGAAACTACTAATAAAAACTAAATAAAATAAAACTTTTATTCGTGGCTGCTTTGTCCAGGGGCTCAACTTGGTGAATCACCTTCCGGAATAGCTCCTGAAAAAAATAAAATAAAATAAAATAAAATAAAATAAAATAAAATAAAATAAAATAAAATAAAATAAATCTAATTTTCCTTTTGGCAACTTCGTCAGGAGTTCAGCAGAGCGAATCAACTTCCTCTATCTAACCCGATTCTCTGCATCCTCTTTTCTTACACCAGTCAACTTCCTGGCCTCTCACTCGATCCATAAATCTCCTGGAAAAAAATAAAATAAAATAAAATAAAAGTTTTTTTTTTCCTTTCGCCTGTTCTGTTGATGGGTCTGTCATGGCAAATCACCTTCCTGAAAATGTCCTGAAAATAAAATAATATAAAATAAAATTAAATTAAAAAAATAAATAAAAAATAAAATAGATTAAAATAAAATGAAATAAAATAAAATAAAATAAAATAAAATAAAATAAAATAAAATAAAATAAATCATACTTTATCCTCATGGTGAATTCATTTTTTGAAGATGCCCCATGACAAGCAGGGCACCTGCCATGCAAGGGCATCCACGGAGAGGCCCTCTGTGTGTGAAGTGGAGTGGATGAAGGCCCCCCAAGCCCTTCACACCTTTACAGAGAAAAGGTAGATAAAGTCCCCCCACCCACCCACGATCTTCACGGCCTGCGTGGCTTCAGAGAGCTTGCGGCTAGTTGTGTAAATAAACACGGCTGAGGAACCCCCCCCCACCAAACAAAGATCAGAGATGCAGATAGGTGAGGAGAGTGGATGGCAGATAAGGGGGTGGTGCACGTACACGCGCATGCACACGCACACAAGGCTGCTCAGCCCTCTGCAGGAGGAGGAGGAGGAGGAGAAGGAGGAGGAACCAGATATCTCCCTTCATTTACTTAACATCACTTCTCCACCGCCAGGAAAGCAAACACGCTCCCGAAGCTGCGGAGGAGGAAGATTAAGTGACACGGGAGTGTGTGTGTGTGTTTTTGTGTGTGTGTGTGTGTGTGAGAGAGAGAGAGAGAGAGAGAGAGAGAGAGAGAGAGAGAGGGAGGGAGGGAGGGAGAGAGTAAAGAGGGGGGGAGGGTGGAGCTGTCAGCCCGGAGCCTCTCAGCCCCCCAAGCCGGCTGCGTCCGAGTCGGAGGCGGGAGCGCCGAGGAGCCGCGCCGATCTGCGGAGACTCCCGGAGGAGAAAAGAGGAAAGAAGAAAAAAGATAAAGACAGAAAGAGAGAAAGGAAGGAAGAAAGAAAGAAAGAAGGTCTTTCCCGGGCATGGAGAGAACAGATAATCGGATTTCTTTACCTTTTCCTCTTTCTGAATAATGGTAAGCTTGATCCCCGCCGTCTTCCTACCCACGGGTTACGCGCTTCCTGTGTTTGAGTACATTTTGATCACGTGGTTTATTTATTTATTGTCAATATATTTTTTTTTTAATGTATGTATTAATAGTGACCAAATACACATCGGGTCTGAGAAAATTCAGGAATTCCGCGTCTCGGGTTTTAATTTCGTAAATTATCTCTGACAGCGTCCCTGGCTTTAAGCTTTTTTCTTTAATCTCATATTATTATTTTCTTTTAATTCTTTTTCATAAAGAAACAAATGCCAGATTAAGTCAAATAAAAAGCCCTCATGACTTATTTTAAACATTAAAACCCATTTTCACTCAATTGTATTTGGGTATCAACTAAACAGGCCACTCATAAATAGTTTACATGTAATTGTTGGGAAGCAGCATCTAAGATGAAACAAACCAACAATCATGAAGTGATCAATAATCCTTATTTTCATTGTGGATCGGCCATGCAAAAGCACTTTAACTTTTTCTTTTGTTGCTAGTTTTGGTATTAATCCATTCAACTGTGGGGAAAAAAAGAAAACAAACAAGTCAAACTTTAAGTCAAGGAGAATTTCTGTCATTCATCCTTATTTGCTGTGTCATCAGTAAATAGAGACGCCCCCCCTTTTCCCCTTCACACACCCACACACACACACACACACACACACACACACACACACACGCTCACACACCCCTCTTCAGCGAAAATTCACCAACAAATCCATCATTTGTGCCCGAAAAAAAAAAACCCGGAGGCCGACGGCAGTGAGACACCTTCTCTCAGTTTGACCTCCCATGGAAATAATAAAAAAAAAGAAATGGGATCATTAGATGTCAATTTTTTTGAGGATCCACTATTTTATTTATTTACAGTTTCTTTCCCCTGTTCCGGCTTTTGATCATCCCTTTTTCATTATTTTGTAATTTACACATATTTGTGATTCAAATTCATGCTCTGCTTTTAGAGCACATTTAAGCATCCAGAGAAAGACAATATACCTGGATTTTTTCAGAACTGCAAAAATAAAACAGTGTGTGTGTGTGTGTGTGTGTGAACACATACCGAAGGTGTACTTGGGCGTATTTGATTTAACACTGTGGTTCATCTTCTAATAACACCGGCCCTAATTTCTGGACCCGCTCTCCTCGGCCGCTCCAGGAACCCTCTCGGCCTTCAGGGTTCTTATTACTTGCTCTAATAAATTGTGAATAAGCAGCAGCAGCAGCCGTCCCCGCAACCCCCCAAAAAAAGTCCTGGAATGGAGCAGCCCCCCCCCCACCGTCTTAAGAAAACACAAATTAATTCCAAAGCCCTCCGAAGCCAAACGTTGATGGAATGATAAATATTGTCATAGGAAGTTCACTCTTCCTGACTTTATCTGTGGCCATTTTTTTTTAATTTATTATTTCCTTGCGTCCACTATGTGTCCAATAGCTCCTGTGCATCCCAAACCCGCCGTTCACGTCTACGCACCATCAATCCAGGGGGGCGGCATAATCTGAACATATAGGAACTCCAAGCTGCATAGTGTCCTTCACTGCACTGCAAAGATTTTTTCATAAATATATATATACGTGTAGTTCGGGGATTTTCCGACTCTCACTTTTGTCTGTTATTTTCTCCCATTTATTGATTCATTTTGATATTGGCTCACGCTGAATTTAACGTATACCAAATATCGGTGTGACCCCCTGTTTCCGACAGCGATGACAAAAAAAGGATCAATCGAAAGGGCCTTTGTAAAAAAATATATTCTTATTTTCAGTTTATTGTTTATATCATCGTCATCATATAAAACATTTAACTCCTGACTTTTGTCCACATTTGTCAGGGCCTCCGCTGAAATAGATACCATTTCTTATTTTTAAAAATCATATCTAACTTAGGCGTTCAATAGAAAGAGGTGGAAAAAGTCTAAAACAAAAATGTTGACCTGAATGTAAGCATTTGTGTGTGTGTGTGTGTGTGTGTGTGTGTGTGTGTGTGTGTGTGTGTGTGTTAGGGTGTGAGGGCTACCCTGTGCTGTCAGCAAACAACAGCTGTCAGTCTGGCTTTCCACACTCTTTCTTATCTCGTCTCCGGAACGGGCGAAGCCACACACACACACACACACACACACACACACACACACAACGTTTCATTACGTTCTAATTCTAGGAACCTTACTTTTTCAACAGAGAGAAACTGAATACGTTTTGAACCCTTTTTCTCGGGTGTGATTTTTTATTTTTTATTTTTCCATTCTTGAACGCACCTTTTCCTTTCCCTGCCAATGTGTATCCCTATCTCTTCATAACCTCGCCAATCACTCTTTTCTGTGATTTTCGCCGTCTGGCACACTCACACACACACACATTTTGACGCTCCCTCTCTCTTAGACACACACACACACACACACACACATAGGGTCAATGTACTAGTGGAGAAGTAATTGGACCTTCGTCCATCTGTAGCGCCTGTGAGCTTCGGCTACCAGCGGGCCCCGTCTGGCCAGCTGTTAGCCACCGGGGCAGCCATTCATCTGCCGAGGCCGCCGATCAGACCGAACCTCTTTGTCCTAATGACTAATAAAGAGGCACGATTGTGAGCGTGCTTGTGTGCGTGTGTGAGCGATTTGAAAGAAGACAGAGGGGCACCCGTGCAGTCGGGTGTGTGCGTGTGTGTGTCGGTTTCAGCATGCGTGCGCGTGTGCGACTTACCCTCCCATCACCGGACCAGATGTTTTTCACCTGGGAGCCAGACCACCATCTGACTGGGGTCAGCCCAGTCCTCACCTCCCCTCCTTCCCCCCCAAGGCTGCCGGGAGGTCTGCCAGCTGTCCCTCACTCTGACCCCTCCCGTCCCGGGGCACTGGTTCTTGTGGGCGGGAGGGTGGGGTGGGGGGGGCTGTGCCTTGGGGTAGGTGGTCCTTTGTGGATTTTTCAATATTAGCGGGGAAAAGAAATGATTTAGGGCGTAATTAGCGAGCAGGGGGTCGGGGAGGGAAACCGAAGAAAGGATCAGAAAGTGTCCGAGGGAACACCGGCATTGTTGCGTAAAGGGGTTTTGATTACCGAGGTACGACGGGGCGGGGGAGGGCCGGGGGTCGCTTGTGCCACTAAAACCTCCTTGTTGCGAAGGAGTCGGTGAAGTGGAAATCGGAGGGCCACCAAGTCCGGGAGGGAGGTTAAGTTACAAGGCGCAGACCAGGTTCACCGCCGCCGGCGATTAATCAGATCCCCTTCTCGCCGCACCCCCACCCCCCGGCCTTTGGTTTCTTTCTGACAAAACGTGCGCCCCCTACCCCCCACCAGTGTCCGTCAGGGAGAACACAAACTCCGGCACTGTGAGCTAAAGCGATCGGCGTGTGGATTAATCAGCCCCGTCACGCTCGAGTTTCCAATTTTCTGATGCCAGGAGTTGAAGTTTGGAAAGACGTGCCTGGTTGAGCTTTGTCGTTTTTGCAGTTATTGGCAATTCTCTTTTTTTATTTTCTATCATCTTTACTCCTATTTTTTTTTATTATTTTTTTCGCTACCTGGTGTCTCACCGGAGGGAAACACAAATGTACTGTTAATTGACTTGATTGTGGCAGCGGCACGCCGACGATGTGTGTCAAGTGTAAACAGATTAGGGCATGTGGTTCGTTAATCAGTAAATGGCTCGCGGCCATTTTCCCCTCTGACAAACCGCGGCAACTTTTGTCTTTTCTGATTTTTTTAAAGAAATGGACAAACTCACCTCCCTGATGAATTATCTGGCCGCTGAGGTCGCGGTCGGTCGGGATTATCGATCCCTGACATCTGTTTGGACTCCTGCGGCATGTCTGTGTGCACCGCCGCCACCGTAAACACGAATTATTAGATTTCATCTTTTGCTTTACCGCAAGGAAACATTCAACCGTTCCGACCCCTCAGTCCTTCATCGAATGAGGAGGGAGGCGGTTTTGTCGGCTTAAAGTGGACGGCCAAAACAAAGATAGCAGATACGAGAGATTTATGTTCAGTTAAAAAAACAAATGACAAAGACAAATGTAAAGTCAACTATATTGTCAATACAGCCATATGTTTCACACATACATAAGATCGAAATTGTGTTCCCACAGTGCAGTATGAGATAAAATTATTAATATCAGGGGGAGCTAGTACGACATATGCAACAAGGTTATTGAACACGCTCAAAAAAAGGTAAGGAGCAGTGTATGTGATTTAAAGTGACAGCCGTAAAAAAAAAATGGACCCTATTTTTTATTATCATTATTATTATTAACCTTTACTTAACCAGGAAAAGATCAGGATCTCTTTCACAAGGGTGACTGAGCCAAGTGGTCAGCAGCACACTTTTGAATGGGTTTTAAGTGATTTAAATGATTTACAGTGGCTGCAATAAAAAAAGAAAAGAAATTACCCTATTTTTGCATGATTTAAAGTAATTTTAATGTTTTAAAGTAAAAATGGTAAAAAAAATAAAACATGAAAATGACATTAGTTTTGTCATATTTTATATATATTTATATATTTTATATATTTTATATATAAGACAAGATAAGATAAGATAAGATAAGATAAGATAAGATAAGATAAGATAAGATAAGATAAGATAAGATAAGATATACCTAATTGATCCCCCAAGGGGGCCATTCTTTTGTCACAGCAGTGCAACTACGACAGTATCAATAAAAATGAGTAAAATTATCATTAGGGGAAACAATTAAAAGACAGCAAAAGACATCCACAAATAAAGAGACAGCAGAGTGAACAACGAGGATAAGAATAGACAACAGATTAAAAAAAAATGCACGGGTGACAATAGACAACCATAACAATAGCAAGGATGGGAACAGAAATAGAGTGACGATAGCAAGGACAAAAATAAACACAAAGTGAGTGGAGCGACACTAACAATGTGGTTTAAGTGTTGTTGAAGTGACAGCAGTTTAAAAAAAGGTACCCTATTTTTGCATGATTTAAAGTGATTGAAGTGTTTTGAAGTGAATGCTGTAAAAAAGTTTTTTTTTTTTTTGTATAATTCTAAAGTAATTTTAGTGTTTTAAAGAGACATCAGTAAAAAGAATAAATTAAAATGACCCTATTCTTGCATGATTTAAAGTGATTTGGGTGTTTTAAAGTGACAGAAATAAACAAAATGAAAAATAAAGATGTCTCTATTTTTGCATGATTTAAAGTGATCTAAGTGACTGCAGTAAAAAATATGTATATATATTTTTGCATTTTAGTCACACAAATTAGCTGCTCGTGGCTCTTTCTCTACAGTTTTGAAAACGCTGATAATATACCACTGCAAAAAGAGCAATTCTCATGTCGCCTGCTTCGAGTTCATCCAAACATTATTTTTCTGACCATGCCCCCAAGCACCCCCTCCACCGATTGTGGTGCGCGGAAATAGTGGTCCCTTGTTCAGTGTCTTTTATCAATGACAGAGAGAATCCCCCCTCCCGCCGCCCCCTGAGGCACTTAGTCAGACTGTCCCACTTGAGGGCTCCAGGTGGGCTTCCATCTGGGTAGAATCGCTTAGCGGCGAGTCACCTCATCGGCCGGCTGATTGAGAATCTCCGATCAAGAGGTCGCAGAGGGTGAGGGTCAGCGCGGCGTGTAACCGGAGGCGCCTCGCGTCGTGCGATGACTCAGCAGAGAGCCGACACAGCACTCCTGTTGACACTGTAAACACGCACGTGGAGAGACGTGCACACCAAGCCAGCTGACTCAGTGTTTAGAGGGGTTTCCCTTTGATAAGCAATACTGCAGCTCAACCACAGAGGTTTGATTCCTCTAGAAGATGGTTTATATACAATCTGAAAATCACAAAGCCGAGCTTTTGAGTGCATCTGATTGGTTAGTCTCTCCCCTGATCAGCATTCCGCTTCTTAATAATGAACTGGGGTTGGGAGTTGGATGAAAACATTAAAACAACAAATAAATTGCATTTAATTGCGTTGCACAGCAGTGCAGCGCTTTGTGCCTTTCTGTGTGGTGTCTCCGTGCTCTCCCTGTGTCTGTGTGGGTTTCCACCGGGTTCTCCGGTTTCCTCCCACAGTCCAAAAACACACAGGAGGTTCATTGGAGACCCTGAACAGACGTATAAATGAATGTTTGGTTGTATGTCTCTAAATGTGGCCCTGGGATTGATCCCCATTTTGCAACCCAATGACAATTGAAATAGGCTCTACCCCTCCTGTGATCATGTGAGAAGGATAAATGCTATAGATAAATGAATGAATTGATTTGCATTTAAGTATAATTACACCACAGCAACACTTAATGTTCTGTTGCATTTTTGAAAATCAGCTGAAAATCATCCCTTCAAAAGCAGCTGGACGCCGGTTTACTGCCAGAAAGATGCAAAAATGTGTGGGTTCTCGGTCAGAAACTGAAAATCGGTTTGACATTAGAATCCGACGCCGGACCTCAAAACAAAACACAATGTCAAAATATGGAAACGTCACGGTGTGCGGACGTCAGCGCCGGGTTTTATACGGTATAACTTGATGACATAATCACCTCGCAGTGCTTTTCAAACAATGTGTCCAGATGGACGCCTGCTGGGGGTAAATGCAAACCGTACACATCTTATTTCCGCGTGATGTCGATCCTTGACGTTTTCCCATCAGCCACCATTTATTCAAATATCCAACAAGGCTGATTTTGGCTTTTCATAACGCAAAATAATCTGGATAATAAATAATAGACAGAAATGCCCCGAAAACGGTTGTGTTCCTACCCCAACAGTCATGTTAGCCACATTCGGCCAGACAACTCCCTTCCAAGCAGGAAAGAACCGACCGGATCAGCTTTGCGTCCGATTTCCTCTTCGGCGGAGCCAAGCGCGAGGTAAATCTACGTAAACCTCGCACATCCCTTTAACCGTATCGAATGTCACCTCAACCTAAAGCCCCGTCCCCCCGTCCTGCGATGTTATCCGTCAGCACAATAGCGAGA
>NC_141290.1:12212500-12312500 GCF_037954325.1 Fistularia commersonii
GCATTAAACAGTAAAATTAACGTGACCCAGCCAAGCGTTACCTCCTGATATCACTACCCAGACATCATTGCAACATAAACAATTTTTTTTTCACAATTTTACACAAATAAGAGCTGCTGACAGATGTAATCATAGTTTTTATGTAGCCAGTGCAAATATTGATCACATAGGACAACAACGTCTTGGTAACCCGGGATTCCTTTAAAATGATTTTTTCCACCCCCACACTTATGCAAAGTCGTATTAATGCCCCTTTTAATCTGATCCGCCTTTTTTTTTTCCTCTCAAAACGTCACTTCTGTGTTCATTTTCTCCCATCGCTCAACTGACCGGGCATTCACCTCGGCATGTTAGATTCATGTTCTGCACCTTGCCTTTTTTTTTTCCCCCAGCCTAGAGGAGAGTTTAGGGGTGAGAGGAAGGACAAAAAAGGATAGAGAGGTGGGAAGGAGAAAAGTAGAGATGTGTGGTTCTCTCCTCCCAGGTGTGAAACCACTTCTCTGCGGTCTCTTCATTTAGCTTTTTTTTTGGTTTGTTTGTTTGTTTTTTTGGCTCCAAGAACAAAATAAATGAGGAAAGGTGCTGAGAGAGGAAGATGCTGCCGTCCCCGGGGGCTTTGGCTTGATTGCTTTCCATCTGACTTGTAAGTGAGGGAGAAAAAGGAATGGGGAACTTGGTCATAGCCAGAGGGGTTGGTGGGAGGTCAGACAACTGAGAAAACAATCAGGGGCAGGAGGGCTAATGCATTAGCACGCGTTTTAGGTGTAATTTAATTACGGTTCACTCCTTAAAGTCATGCCACGGCAAGTATGAACAGGTCTGCGGCGGCACAGGATGGCGGGGGAATCTCTTTCTAGTCATTCGTATGAATTCACAGGGATACCAATGGATGAAAAAAATGTGTGAAAAGATGCAATTGGAAACTGAAAATTTATTCTGATGGATGCGTGCAATCATTTTTTTGTCTCCGTCCAGCAGCGGTAGATTGTAAAGAAACTCCCAATGGTGGAAGCTGGTTGTTTAAATTTTTTTTATTATTATTTTCTAACTTGTTGGGTCCAGGTCAGGGATCGATACCATTTCCAATGAAAATCTTTCATTGATTATCTGTACCAGCTATTGTTCAATAAGGGTGGGTATTGAGATTTTAATATATTGTCCAATATTCAGATTGCGCTAAAAACAAACAAATAAATCAATGCATGACCAATATACAGCTGTATTTGGGATTAGATAATGGAAAATTCACTAATTCATTATCTTTTCCACTTGTCCTGCGTTCAGGATAGGCCGGGGGGCAGAAGCCTATCCCTGCTGTCATTGGCCGAGAGGTGGGGATCCACATTGGATCACATCATCACATTTACAGACAAACAACCATTCACCTTCTCGTTCACACATCATATAGAGGCATATCGTTCACTCTCTCATTGACAAAGTCTTTAACGTCTCATAGGTTTTTTAGACTGTAGGAGGAAACTGGAGAACCCAGAGAAAACCCACACGGAGAGTATATGCATGTAACCTCCACTCAGAAAGACCCCCTGTTTGAATCAAACCAGGAACCTTCTTGCTGTTAGGCCCCTTGAATTAAAGTCTTGTGGTTTTAAAAATATTAAAACACAAGGTATTTTTTTTAACCCCATAAAATTGCTTTGAAAGGTAATATTGGCAAGTATTTGAATGTATTTAATATCATAAAGTAAATACATGGGGGGACCGAACATTTGTTTGTTTGTATTTGTTTTTGTTTTTTGTTTTTTTTTTCTTCCAATTTTAGTCTTATATCTATGCAGATATGTTACTACCATTAAAGATTGCAATATATTTTTCATGTTTTTTTTTTTTTTTTGGTCATTTTCCACATCCCGTCATAAGTAATTGCCTTCGTTATTTTTTCATTTGGTTAGTGATGCATTTATATTTGTGTAAGCTAAATAATGGACAAAATAATCTAAATGTTGCTGTGCATCCGAGGAGGTGCAGTGAGCCCTGATACGGCGTCTGTTTGTTACAGCAGCAGCAATTCTAACTTATTATTACTGTTGTTTGATTACGGTACAATTACAACCCTATTATCTCTCTGTTTGACGGCAGGGAAAATCATTGGTGTGTATCTATTTCCTGATCACTAAACATTTGTTTCCTTTTAACGTCAGTCAGCACTTTCATTATCTTATTCAATTGCCCTTGCGAATTAATGGTTTTCGGGGAGCTGCAAAAAAGCTACGAGGCCCGATTCCGTGATCAGCGGTTGTTTTTAATACGTTCAACATGAAAATTAACAGACACAGCAGTCTTGCCGCGGATTGGCCAAGTCTCTGCTTGTACATCTGCCCCTCAGGTGTTAATTTGCACCTCCATTCACACCTCCGGCGTTCAGTCGTGGAGTCACGGACCCAGTGAGATGATTGGCTTCTCACCTTCGGGCGATCTGGCAATCACACGCGTTGACGGAACCCCATGGCTTGGACCCGTGATCCAAGATTGGCGTCCAGCTCTGCATAGCTGAGACCTACTGCCCTGCATAAGCAAATTTGCAAAACGGAGGAAAAATACGGATAATATCGAATAGGGATGGGATCAGATTTAATTGGCGCTGATGCCATTTTGCAGTACAAGTGCTGCGTCAATCCTTTTATCGATTCTTGTAAAATTTAAAGTGGACCTTTATATAGGTGCTTCCAGTCTAGACAGCATTCTTTGGGATTGTGTGTTTGAAACTAATGGCTGCTCGGGGAGCCGCGGGTGAGGGAGCGATGTTGGCATTTTTAGGAAAATGTACTCGTCGAACAGCATCAAACTCAGTTTGCTCAAAGGTATCCATGGCGGATCGAGATTTGAACACCATTTTTGTTAAATTTTTTAACGCATTTTCATTTTTTCACAAGAGACTGGTGCAAATATAAATAACACGATTATTTTTGAATATAATATAATAAATAATAAAAAATAATTTGTGTATGATAAAACTCGTTAGCAATCGACTGGCGACTGTTCCAAGGTTAACCCTCGCCTCTTGCTAAACGAAAGCTGGGTTCGATGCAGGATAAGCAGTAGATGATGAATGAATGAATGATAATGAATGAATGACCCCTCTAGAGCGAAAACAAAGATCTAGCTTTTTGCTCATCAATTGCCCTAAGTCAATAGCTTTAGCTAACAAGAGATTAGCCAAGGCAAAGATAGGGCTTTTTAAGGTGGACTCATAGTTGCAATTCACACTCACGATACTTATCAAAACACGTCACAGATCCATGTTGCAAAGCTGCCGCCCAAATTCAACACAACACAACACGATTTCAACTTCTCCTCTTGTCCAGGGTCCAGGCTTCGCCGACCCTCCCTCCTCTCCACTCTCTCTCTCCCGCTTTCATATTATTCCCACTCACCCCCTCATCTAATCATGTCAACCTTGTTGTCGGTGCCCCTTTTCACCAGAAGGGTGCCAAATGTAATGAACTGATAGCACCCAGCTCCCGACGTCTGGCCCTGGCACCACCGCACTATGAAGGAAATTGTGTTTCTTAGTTAAATTGCCCTCCTGGCTTGTGATAAATCGGGGTGGATTCCTTAATCCTGCCGCCCTGTTCTCATCTTCTATTCTAACTACATTGTTGTTAAGAAGAAAAAAAAAAAGCAAGATAGCAGGTGTGGAACACATTCGCTCCACAACCAATTACCTCACCAGTGTATAATCCCACCCAACCTCCTCCCTCCTCCCACTCGATCCCGCTCCCTCCCTGCTGCTCTCACTCCTTCACCTCCACCCACGCAAGTCTTTTTTTTTTTCAATTCCTCCCCTTCATGCCTTCCCGCCCCGTTCGGCTCCGTGGCTCACCAATTACGGCACCGATAGCACTGCCTGCAAGTCGCTCCATAAGGCCCCCTCCTTGCACGCTGGAGATTTGCAGCCGGCTGACGTGACGGCTTGTGTTTCTCCCACCACCGTCACCCGGGGGACTCCGACAGCCAGGCTCCAACCGGACCCGGTGTGAAGTAGCTTTATTCAATGAGCTGTTTGCTCCACTCTCCCTGTGCCGGCATCCTCAAAAGACTTGTGGATGCCAAGTTTAAAAGTTTATGATCTCCCCCTACTCTCCCATTCCTTCCACTCTCCCACTCTGCCCCCAAAACACTGGACTCTGATAATATATTGTACTATTTTGCACTTTGCACTATTGCTATTTTTGTTACAGTAAAATCCATTATGCTGCTATTGTATTATATACTATATACTGACTGCTTTGCACTGAACTGTAGTCAAACCTCTGCCACAATAATGCAATACATATACTCATATATTTATATTTATCAATTCTTTTGTTTTCTTTATGATTGTAAATCCATTTCATTCTCTCACCCGCTTTCATCATGCAGCTATTGTATGGTTTTACTCGCTGTCTGGTTTTTGCACCAAACTGGACAGAAACATCTGTTGCTACTCTCTAAATCCTAATTTTATATATTTATACTGCTGGCCTGCACTCTACTTCCTGATATATGATGTGTAGTAATTCAACACGCTTAAGCAAGGGCACTGATGTTTTCTAATCTCGTTCTGTTGTCGCATAAAGGGAGATACTCATCTGGTAACTAAAAAGCACGGGAGGTGATCAAATGGTACGGTAACGGGAAATTGATGCAGAGCCATGAATTGGATTCTGTTGAAGAAAAGCTCAATCCTCCTTTTCTCTCTGTGTCTTCAACCTCCTCCAAGCTACATCTGCAGCTCACGCTTTGCCAATTGGAGACATTAACAAATTAGGAAGGGGAAGGACGGGTCGGTTTTATTTATCACTTTCGTCCTGCTTATGATTGGGTTCTACACCTGATGTCAGACAGGGAGGATGCTGCTGGGAAGGCACAGCGGGAGGGGACATTAAACAAAAATGAATCCTGACGTGCACCGCTCGAGGCGAGGCGGTGGCGGCGGGGCTCTGAGGGGGGGAATTGGGAAATTGGGCCGTGCCACCCATTCATCAGAAGACCGTGACTCGAGTAGGAGCCTGGTCAACATGCTAAAAGCTGCCGCGCGTTGCTGCTGGACATGCACCGGCACCCTCCAGCACCCTCCCGCACCCCCCCCTCAGCTTTCAGCCGACAAGCCGCCTTCCGCTTCGGGGAGCTGCAGGCTGGTTGGGAGGGGGGATCTCTGCTGGGCGAGGGGATGGGGCCGTGTCAGCCCCGCACTATGCGAGGCAAGGCAGCATTAAAATTCATATTTGGCTGAAGTGGCGGCTTGAATACTGATCAGGGTGCAAGTCTTGTCCTGCAGACCTACTAAAAGGATTTTTCTTACACACACAGCTCCTTCATCTTCGCCTCAAAAATGGCACTATAAAAGCACCATGGGTAAATTAAAGCAACAGCTAACGGCTGGAAGAATAAACCGGAGAATCCACGAATCATGAGATGCCGTTACACAAGGTTGTTGTGTCTCTGATGTGGCGCTTGACAATATCTATTTATGAGTTTGTGTACATGTGCGTGGGAAG
This sequence comes from Fistularia commersonii, assembly GCF_037954325.1. Classification (NCBI taxonomy): domain Eukaryota; kingdom Metazoa; phylum Chordata; class Actinopteri; order Syngnathiformes; family Fistulariidae; genus Fistularia; species Fistularia commersonii. The sequence goes on from NC_141290.1 coordinate 12,217,999, forward strand.
ATGTGGGCATATTACCATATGCTGTTGCTATATTTTCCTTACGTACATGATGTCGGTGCCTTTTGAAAATCTGTAAATCATTTGTATATGCGGCACTGGGGAAAAAAAAGCTTATTCTTTCTGAAAAATCGCTCTGAATATCAGTAATGCCCCTGTTTCTGGAGTGATAGCGGCAGATTGGACCAAGCATTTCTGCGTGAGACAACTTTACATCTCCAAGATGTGATTACAAGAAGACTTATAATTTAAACAAATAGTCACCAAATCTAATTTTTTTATCGTTCTTCCTTTTTTCACTCCTACATTACATTAAGTCAGATTTGTTTAGGGTTATATTCGGCACTTAGCAACACCAATAATTGGTGATTTTTTTTAATTTTTTTTATGACATTTTCCACACTGGTCTGTTAAATGAGAGAATACTGAGAGAACACTTCAATCAAAAATACACACAGCAGTAGCAACCACAGCAGGTTTACCATAGATAGATAGATAGATAGATAGATAGATAGATAGATAGATAGATAGATAGATAGATAGATAGAATTTAATATTATATATATGATATCTATATAGAAACCCCTAACACTTAACCCCAGTTATGTGTTAACGGGTAGTTTTCGACCCGTGTCTTAAATGTAAATTACGTTAAAAACGATTATATTCCATCCTATCTGTTCACCATCTCTTGGTTACCTTGTTAAGCTATATTGTCTATGAAAATATTTTAATTTAATATTAATATTTTTGCTGTTGGCCTCTGAGCCTTTCTTTGTCAGTATACCCCTCAATTTCAATAAGAAAAATAGATGAAAAATTAACCTCAGGAGAAACATATAAATTAATAAAAGGCCCTTAGGTTACCTGACTATTACTGGGGGATATTAGAACACGTCTCTGATAAAAAATTGTTTTATGTATTTTCTCATTTCAATATTATTGCCTATAGTAATGTCTGTGGTGTTACGGGTCAAATTCGACCCATATATATTCAAGAAAAGGCGAAAAGTATTTTTGTTCAGCATTAGAACTTTAATGCAAACGGTAAAAAACAATAAAAAAGCAGAGCAACCAACGAATCAGGCAAATCCAACAGTCTCTGTGTGCAAGAGCATGCGTGTTTCTGTGTGTGATTAGATGCATGTGTGGCAAAAAGTTGACATTTTTAATGAGGTCTTTGTAAATATATGTCTTGCAATTGAAGCAGAACACATTTGTCTTCTTGTTCTTACTGCTTGGACAGATTTGACATTGCTTTCTTTACAAATCAGATGATCTGAGTGGGATTGTGGCTATGGCTGCTTTGGTTGGTGTTGAGGCAGGACTGGCTGAGGAGGGTGCTGGCATTGATGCTCTTTGTGTTGCTGATGACGTGCACGGAGTTCTCTGTGGGCTCTTTCACTGTGTGACCAAGGCTGCAGCTTTTGGGTCTCGGGGCGCCCGTTCCTTTCACTCAAAGTCTGGCGTGACGAGGGATTTTCCCAAAAATACAACCATCGGCCATCTCCTGGTCATTGGCTTGCAAGTGTAGGTGGCAGTAAGTTTATCCAAGTTGTCTACTCCTCCTTTGTTTTTGTTAAAGTCAAGGATAATTTGGGCCTGTTTGTCACTTCCGGATATCACAGCTGCATCGTTGTGAAGGGTAGACATAAGTAGCACACTCTTTCCTTTTCTCGGATAATATGAGACAACAGTGGTGTTGTTGGTAAAAATAAACTTTGAGGAAAGTGGAGCCCTGTCCTTCATCTGCAAGATTTCAGCAGATAGCTCAGATTTATTTTTCTTCACTGTGCCCACCATTGGAAGTTTCCTCCTGAGAAGCCCTTGTCCAAGGTCATAGCTGGTGAAAAAATTGTCACAAGTGATATTGTGATCCTTAAGTCCAGCAGTCATATCGTGCACATGTTTTCCTTGTTTTTTCTCAGGGATGCCACTCGCACCCCTGCCTTTGTAAATCTGTAGATTCCAGGCATAGCTGGTTTTTGCATCGCAGGCAGCCCAGATCTTTATGCCACACTTCCCTGGTTTACTGGGCATGTATCGTCGGATGGGGCATTTTTCTCGGAAAGGGACAAGACGTTCATCCACTGTCACCTCTGGCCCTGGGTTGATAACCTGTGGAAGGAGCTGCACCCATCTATCCCAGATATTCCTGATGGGGGCAACCTGATCAGATCTTGCTCTGGTATCTCTGTTGTCAAACGTGAGGATATATTGATATAATTTGAAAGGTCTGACGTGACATGGTTGCACAGAAAATATTTCTGCCTGTCGATGCATCCCAGAGACTTTCCGTGGCCTCATTACAGGATCGGTACACTTCAGCAAGAATAAGAATACCAATATAAGCATCCAGGGATTCTGCATCACTTTTTCTCCACATGTTGCCTCAAAATATGTCTTAGTATCACTGATTCTCATTGGAGCAAACCTTGTGATAGCAGGGATCATTTTGATGACATTTGCAACAGTTGTCCTGGCATGTACATCATGAGGTAATTAGCTCCAATGGATCTCAACATTTTTGGACTTATCTTTCAGAGGGAGCAGTTTCATCACCGGCGACATCCTCATCAGATGTGACTGTTTCTCCTGGGTGATATTCTACATTGCCCTCCTCCTCAAACACCTCCATATCACTTTACTGCTCTGTATGCTCTCCTTCATTTTCGTCAAATGAGGTCCACGGTAAATCTTCTCATTTTTACAAGCTGCAAACTGAAGATGTGCACTCTGCAAGACACCAACACTATACTCAATAGACCCAACATGTCTGGGCGTGCCTGTCTTTGGTTGGGTTTTTGTTTTGGGTTTGTGCAAGGGCTGTTGACAGTGCACTCGTGATATCCGTTTAATTATCAGTATTTTATTTTTCAATCAGGTCGCCAGAGACACCAACAACACAAGTGCCATAATTTCAACCGGAGCATTTCAAAATTTAGGAATGTTTCAAATTTCATTTTCATTTTGTTAAAAAAAACATCCTGACAAATTGAAAAAGCCTTGATGCAATAAACACATTTTTATGGTTCTTATATGCATTTAAAAACAAAAATGGGATGCTGCCGACCCCAACATAGGTCAAAGGTGGAAATTTCGGACAGATCCGAACTCAACGCCGGCGACCTTCTGCCTTGACAGGCAGAGTTGATATCCGTCATACCCATTAGCAAGGACACTAAGAAAAGGAGCACCACAGTCTCAACAGGCCTGGTGTGCATTCAAGGCCACCTGGTTTGTTAAAACTACAACCCTTATTTCTTTGTATTTATAATATTTATTTAATGCATTGGAGTATCCCCTGCAACACACTGAAAGGGGTGGACAAGTGTAACTTTTCCAACTACATAAATTGCCGGATAAAAGTTTGGACACAGTCATGATGTTCAAGGTCATTAAATTACCTCCTGACAGGGAGCTGGTAAATTGTACTGGGCTGAAATATTGTGGAGTCATGGACCGAGCCGGGGCCTCTTTGGCTCTAAATTAGTGATTAGGCAGTCAGCATCACACATCATTCAAAACGATAAGATGTAGCCTATTAAGGTCATTTAATACCTGGAATAGTCCAAAGTGACAATGAATCATTCTTATGTGATCACTGGTACTGGGGATGAATTTCCTGTGAACAAAATCTCCTTGAGGTGCCCTCGAGGGGCGTTTAATGCAGAGCTGAGCGTAGTCCAGGCCACTGGCAATGAGGGAAGCTGAAAAACACAAATCGTGAGCGTCATACCTCCTGCTGTTCTGTTTTAAAGCTAGTTTTTGCAAGCTGAATCCCCTGGATATTTCTATCCATATTCATGGAGTGCATGCAGTTTCTCTTCACGAACATGGTATGTGAGCACACAGGACATCAAGCAGATACGGCACCTGGATTAATCGAAGCTGGCCATTACCCCCGAAGTGGACAGGCTAGTTGCAGAGTAAAACTCCATGGCAACCGACGCGGCCCCTGCTTTTGTGCAACTGAGTCACGGCGGGGCTCAGCTAGGATGACTAGAAAATCCCAGCTTAATCTATTAGCCCGGTTTTGCGCTACAGCCCTTCGTATTTGTGAGGGTCGGGATTCGCGCCAGGTGGCACAGCATGCGAAGGACCAGTCCATCGACAGACTCACTCACTCAAAAAAAAAGGTTTAATTATTATTTTAAAATCTCTCGGTCTGCAAAAATAAATGATTTCCATTGACATTCTGCCCGAAAAAAAGCAAAATTGCGAGTGAATTTTATTCCTGCTTTTAGTGAGGTTCAATAAAAGCCCTCCATCCTTGATCTGTAAAATATTATCCTTCTTACTGTGTACAAGTCAGACATCCATGGGACTCTCAATCCCGATTTGTCTGGAATTTAGATTATAGTGGCCTTAATCCTTCACCTGACTCTCCAATATTCCCTTCCGAAACGGAGAGAAAGACCCAAACCTTGATTGACAGACGTGAATTAATATGTCGCTCTGGTGACGTAAAACTGAGAAAAGAGATTTAGTGAATGAACCCTTGACCTGCTTGGGTTTTTGCGATGAACCAGGAAACAATAGCGGGGACGGCAGCCAGAAAATCCATGTATTTGAATTGTTTTTCCATTAAATTTCCTCCGACATGACCAACAGGGAAGGGAGATTCTTTATCTGCGTAGCTCTTTTGCCCCGACTCATTGCAGGAAACAGCGAGCGTTCGATTGCAGAAACAACCATGTGGCTCCCTAGCCGCTGTTGAGTCAGCTCCTCGGAAGCCGGGGCTCCGGCAGTTTTCCGCTTGAAGTCAGTCTCAAGCGATAAAGAGCCCTGTGATGGTGTGACACAGAGCAGGGGAGGGGAAGGGAAGGGGAAAAAAAGGACAACAGAGTGCGAGAGTAAAGAGAGCGAGGCAGCAATAACTGTGACTGTCATCACCTCGGTCACTGCTGCACAATGGCGATCAATAACACAAAGTCAGATACCTCTCACCAAGCGCTCCTCTGTGGCTCAGTCTGGAGAACTATTGGAAACCAAGCGACTTTAACACACTCGCAATAAAAGTTACTCGGACAAGTATCCTGGTGAGGCTCACATTGAGAGGGTCTCTCTTATACACTATATATTTTACACATTTTACACATTTGAAATACATCAGCGGGGCTCACTCAAGTATGTTTGCTCTTATCGTCTGACCAAGAAATAATTCTTGCGTCGTATTTTCTGGTCTTTGGAGAGTGTGCTATACAAGAATATTTCATAGAACTGCATTAACGCCAACAATGTTCCTCAATATAAGCAGTTCGCAATGGTTCACTGACCTCACTTGAGCCCCAAGTGGCCATAGTCACATATAGAAGTTCTTAGATAGAATAAGTAATTTCTTTTGACACCAAAATGCTATAGGACCTAAATGATTTACATTATTCTAATTTATTTTGTTGTATTCTATTTTATTTTATTCCATGACTTCAGAATTCTTATAGATAATTCTTCATAAGCACCTTTTTTGTGTGTAAAAAATGTTGGGTTACCTCATTAAGCCGAAGTCAATTTTTCCACATGTACTGGACATACAGAGGAATCGATAAGACTTTTCTCAAAATCCCATGGTGACATGAAATTAACAAATTAATAAATAATGATTTAATAATAAAATACTAATGTGTTCAAATTAACATAAAGTGCAGTTACATTAAACAGTCAACATTAAACTATGAGGTATGAAGTATAAAGTGAACGCAGATACTGACTGATATTTGATTGTATTAGAGAGAGTAGCAGCAGAGTTTTGTTTTTGTTTTGTTTTTTTTGTACAGTTTAGTGCAAAGGTCAGACGGTGGTACCATAATGGTATACGGTGCAAAAGCAGAATAATGGTTTTCTCAGTGCAAAGTTGCAGTAGTACAAAAAAATTTAAAAAAGTGGTAATGTTTAGATATATGTTTTGAGTCCAGTAGAGAGCGGGGGAGAGTTCGGCATCGAGGGAATGAAAGGGGTTTTTGAGTATCAACATAAAAGTAAATCTTGATGCCCTCATGAATCACCCGGCTCGTCTACCTTCTTTGGTGTTTGTTTTTTTCCATCTATCCAAATATTTACACTTAAGATGGAGCATTTGTTCAGATTTTTGGTTTCCCCTCATAAATGTCTTATGACAGTAACATGAGGAGAAGAGCGAGGGGAGGAAAAGTTCACATTTTGATTTCGCAGAAGCTTCGACAGACAATGCCACACTCAGCGAGATGCAAACTTGGAATTTTGACCAGATAGCGAGAGGGTTTGATAGTGAGAGCCATTGTTGGAGGCATCCTATCAGATGGAAGGAACGGGTGGGAGGGGGAACGCGGTCCTCAACTGTTTTGGAGCTCTCGAAACACTGTCATATTTCCAGCGAGGGGGGAATCCATCATCCCTTTCATGATGGAGTTTGAATTCTCAAGTGGTGAGGAGAGACGGGCTGCTCATAGATAGAGGACTCCGGGGCATCAGCCCTTTGGTTATGTGACATTGTGTGTGTGTGTGTGTGTTTCTGTGTGCAATATGTACATGCCTCCACCATCAGTAGGACGTCCTGAACCCCTGGCAACTTTATAATTTCAAGAGCCTCTAAATTAGATGGAAAGAAACCGTCAACACAGACCTCAGAGCCATGTTTTCGTCACTCTTTTTTTCAGCACCTCTTTTTCTTTGTTCGAAAAAGCCTTCCGGGAATCCCATTTCCGCTGCCGCTACCACCACGGTTTTCAGCCGCTGCGAATAACGTAACTGCTGTGATTCTGCATGACGGCACTCGCTGACAAACGCTGCAGAATGTAAAAAGTACACGGGGGGAAACAGACCGCAACACTCTCTACTTGCATGTTCAGAGAGGACGACGCTTCAATAATTCACCACTGGTAAAAATTTAAGCGCATCTGATAAAAGAAAGGAGAGGTTCTCTCCTCTTGCCAGACCCCAACAGACAAATTCCTTCATTTCATTTGCGTCGGACTGTCGGGGTTGAACATGGTGGGTTAGATTTTAAGCCAACCCGCTCCCAGATAAAATGCAACTGAATGCGTCGTGAGTGATTAACAAATGTATACCAGGAGGTTCCCGGGTGGTGGCTCGATCTACTGCAGCGGCCCTGCCAGAAGTCCATTGTCATTTCTTTTATGAATGTTAAAGTTATAATTGTTTCATGTTGGCTAATTACCACGCAGCTGTTAGCACAACTATTATTTTTAGTTTCCGATCATCGGTGCCCAACCCCCATACTTATCTTATCCATCACACTGAGCTCGGATCCGTCCAAGGCAGTGTTCCCCTGTCACTGCTGCCAAGCGTTAGCCTGTAGGGGAATGCTGGGTTTCTGTAAATCATCTCCAATAGTTTTGTGTTAAAATCACACCGGGCTTGACTGGATATTGTCAGTTATTGCGTAATATTTGCGATGTGAAACTGAAGCATCGGTCACTGGCAGAAATTGTACTTCATTAAACAATCTCTAAATCAATGCACTTTCAAGTTGAATCAAAAGAATTTTTTTTTTTTTTAATGAAAAATAATGGCCTCTGCCTGCCATAAATATTTCATTCCATTTGGGTCACTGTAGTGTACAGGCTTGACTTTCAATAGGGGAAAAAAATCTTTGAAAAACAGACTAAATAATCCATACGTGGTGAAAAGCTTTTGCAAGACGTTCCTGCCTCCCTTTTACCTGCAGGTCAAAGCGATCTGAGTCTTAAGTGCAGCAGAGGCTTTTACAGTTTGAGTCGGAGCCGTAAGTGTGCCCGCGCCCACCCCCGATGCCCCCCCCATCCCCCACCCGTCCGCCGGCGCCCATCTGAAATCAGGCTGCTTTGTCTTCGTCCGGGTTGCATCGCCCTCCCTGCCGCTCTCGCCCTTTTCCGTCTGCGTCGCTCCCCATCTTCTCAGCTGCGCCCTGTTCTCCATCTCTTTGCGTTAACCTGGCCGCTGCCCATTTCTTTCTTTTCTTCTTTTCCCAGCAGAGCCCCGCCTCCCTGTCTGAGCGGCCCCCCTTGCTCTCTCTTTGTAGGACAGTGTTCAGGCTCTTAGCGTTGCCCCCTTCCCAGACGTCATGGCACACGGCTGCGGCATCCTGGCTATAAATAACTTGGTCTGGCAGAGTTCTGTCCAAGACAAGCCTCGGAGCCAGAGGGAGAGCAATCTGTCGTCTCCCCGAGGAGACGCTCAGAGGGGAAGGCGTGAATAAGACAGCTTACACTGAACCGCCTTTGCCTCCCAGACCTTCATTGTGTTCGCCGAACAAAGTGATTCCACGAAACGTAATTACTTTTCTTGACAAAAGCAATCCTGTTGGGAAGTACTACAAAGTTGAGGCCCTCCAAATTGTGGCCTGCACAGTAACAAATCGGTCGGATCCGAGACGGGCGATTGGTGTCATTTATACCTTTTTGTTTGCTTGTTTGTTTTCTTTTTATTAATCATTATTATTTGACCTTAAAAGAAGCAACATAGCAAATCAATTTTACTCATCTAGCCCTATTCACTGCATCACCTCTCTCGTGCCAATAAACTTCATGTCCCCCGGCCATTATTCTCCTATCATAACTCAGATTCCCACAAGCCAAATACATGCAGTTGGTTCATCAGAGACCCTAAATTGACCCGAAGAGTAAATGGGAGAGGGAATGGTTTTATGTCTCTATATATGACCTGTGAATGAGTGAGTGAACGGTTCTATGTCTAGATTCGACATATGAATGAACAAGTGAATGGTTATATGTTTCTTTATGACGTGAATGGAAGGGGCAACAGTTGTATGCCTCAACTGGCGACCAATCCAGGGTGTACCCCTGTTTCTCGCCCAATAATAGCTGGGGTGGAATCATCAAGCCTCAATCCGGCCCATATATGTTTCTATACAATGCATGAATGAGTGAATGAATTGGTTTATGTTTCTATATGACGTTTGAATTTAAGGTTGAATGGTTGTTTTTCTCCCTCTTTATGAGACCTTATGATCTACTGCCAACTGGATGAACCCCACCTCTCGCCTAATGGCAACTGGGAAAGGCTCCAACCTGCAAACCCCACAGAAAAAAAACTGTAAAGATGATGAATGAATAAATGGATGAATGAATAAATGAATACACAAACAAAAAAATTTGATGAAGTCACACATGCCATTGGTGGTAATCTGTTCTCAAAATCAGCTGGAAATCAATGAGCTAGTTAATGATTGTCCCTCTGGAGACTGATCATCAAATCAATTACTCTCCCAGTGCTTAGACGGATGGAGCCAAACCAATATTGTTTGTTTTGGAGATCTTTTATCTCCGATTGCCAACATGGAGACGGATGCGTCTCGGCGGGGCCGTGATTGCCTGCAGTGAGCCGTCACCCCGAATAATGCAACACTGTTCGTGCAGATGTGTGTTTCCAGCCTTTGAAGCATTGTATCTCTTTGACGAACTGACACTTTGTCAGTAAATCAGAAGTCAACTTGAGATCTTCCAGCTCCTGGTCTTTACTTGTGCGCTGTATGTATAGAAGAAGTGCACATATTGGAAATGTTCATGCCATTAGATATGGACATTTTTTTTCCCCATATGGAGACAGCAACTCCTGCTGGAGGGTCCTGTCTGGCAAATGTAAACAATGAATGATTTAGGAACGCTGTCCATTTCTGAAACCCGTCAGCCGCCAAGATGTAGCCTTTTCCGGCGTGGCATCAGTGCTCTGACTGATGGTGAATATTTTTCTTCTAGGTGACAGTAACCCAAAGGAGAGCAGCCCCTTCATCAACAGCAGTGATGCCGCCGCCGAGAAAAGCCAGCAGTACGACGGCAAGAACATGGCCTTGTTTGAGGTACGGTCCAATACTACAGACATGCACTTTATTTTGTTGGCGCTCACAGCGAGAGGCAGGAAGCATTCAGTCTCACCATTCAGCAGCTGAATAGAGGTGCCCCGACACGGATTGATGGAGGTGATTACTGCGTGGAGAGCACATGGGAACCCAAAAGTGCATCTTGCCGCACCGCATGCAAGAACCCAGGGAGGGGATTGGCCCCAGTCTGGCACAAAAGTATTCACATTGTCACTTTGCTCATTTTATTTTTCTTATTTCTCATTGAAGATAAGAGAAAGTGAGCTTTCGTTGTAAAGAGGACATCTGAATGCAGGAAACGGAAGAGTCGCTTATTGTCAATATACTTAAGGAAAGCCACGCATCCCCAGAATGCTCTTGGCCTGTAGTTTGTGGCTGTAAAGTTTCATGAGTCTGCGATCATTCAAGCCGTAGTGTCGGATTTATATGCCGAGGTCAAATCTCCGAAGAAAAATAAAATGGCTACCGCCAGGACCGTCGCCGTATGTGCGAGCACCGCTCGGCTCATCAAGTCCCAGCACTTGAGGCGCGATTTATGCGCCTCAAAGTCTGTCAGGGGAGCCGAGTATGCAGAAATATTCAAATGCACCATTTTTAGAAACCAGTTAAATAACACATTTTCAACATGCGTGTAGAATAAAGGAGGGGTGAGGGCACCAAATGTCAAGGGAAATGTATAAATTTAGCATGAATGTTAAATAGAGGCCCAGAAAATTATTTTTCATTCCCATATTCGGGTGTAAGAGTTCAAATCCCCCACCTCACATCACGGCAAAACCACACTGTAAATTCAAAATAAAGGCCTTGCAGGGCAGTAAAGTTAACAGTTTGTTCGCTCTGGCTACACAAAACCTAAAATGTGGACAAATCTACCATGAATGTCTTTTTTGAGGAGCTTTGCCAACAATGACAAACACGCCGGGTGTGTGTCGTTCTGGGCGCGCAGGAGGAGATGGACACCAGCCCCATGGTGTCGTCGCTTCTCAGCAGCCTGGCCAACTACTCCAACCTGCCCCAGGGGAGTAAGGAGCACGAGGAGGCCGAGAACAACGAGGCCGAGTCATCACGCAAGAAACCCGTCAAGGTATCGAAACGAAAAACATGTGTAGACATGCATATATGCATGCACTCTCTCACACACACACACACACAGCAGGTGCCATGTACATCATATGGATGGCTTATGACTTTGAAGTTTGTCTGGTTTTAGAAAGTAGATTGTGGTGGAAAATAAAATCTAAATTCCAATATTTAGGACAGGAATTTAATTTAATAGTACTTAATAAGGTGTTCCTTCCCCCTGTTTTACTGCTCTCCATGTTATGTTGTTTTATACCTGTCTGAGCTGTACTTTTTAAACTGTAAATTACAGCTTTCAGTTAAACATAAGAGCCCTGTGTCTCAGGGTCTGAGGGGTGCGAGACGTGATCATAGCAACGCCACTTAGATGTCACTGTGAGACACATTGCGAGTCTCACGGTGTCGCGAAGGCTGCAAAAAACATGGAGCAATTTGAAAATCAAAACACTGCTTGAAACACATTTCAAAGCCAGAAGGAGATGAAAGAGAAATATATTTAAATTACATGAGGGAAAAAAAAAAATCCATAAAAAATGTATAATACGTAATGTTCTGATGACTAGTTCCCAATTCATTTTAAGGGTAATTTCTTATAATTATAACTTTTGGATTCAATTAATTCATGATCTTTACCCTTTATCCTGCTCTCAGGGTCTCAGGGGGGATGGGAGCCTTTCTCAGCAGTCATTGGCTGAAAGGCTGGGCTCTTCCTGTCAATCACATGGCCAACTACGGAGAGAAATTGTTTTACAATTTAGGATCACCAATGAAACCACTGCATGTTTTCGGAAGGAAAAAAATGGAGAAAAGCCACCTCATACATGTAGGGAGCATGCAAACTCAATAAAGAGAAGGTGTGCAAGCGGAATTGAACCAGTGACCTTCTTGCAGGAGGCGAAGTGCTAGCAATGCTAACATAGCGCTAAGAATCTAAGAATGGGAAGGGAAAGTATTGCCAGACTCGAATTTCTGATTTTTAAAACGTTGCCGTCGTGCACATCGCTAAAACCCTAACACACCGTGTCATTGTTTCCGCAAAAGAGCAAAGACGGGGTTTGGAAACGCACCGTGATGCTAATGGCCACCGAGGTGTTTGTCGTGTCATTGTACAAACACAAAACATTCCCGTTGTGTGTCTCGACAAACAGCTCCCTGCTCTCAGACGCACAACTTTCAAGAGTGTCGTTTTCACAGAAAAAGCACAACATTAGTAATTCAGCAAACTCAGAACGCAATTTTTTAATCCAGTTGTTGGTTTGGAGTACAATTAAAACAAAAAGAAATCTGTGAATCTATGTTAATCTTAATCCCTGTTTGAACCCATGTGAGATGCTGTCATTTGCGGTATCGGTGAATACTTTATCAGCCGTGATACAGAAAGAGATTTTTTTTTTTTGCGGGGGAAGGGGTCTTTCATAAACAAATAATTCACCAATCTGACAGCTTATTGAATCAAACTGTTCGCAGATTAATCCTCTTACCGTTGATTAACATTTTCAGCTGCACTGTTGTACCCGCACCTTGTTCCGCCGTTTTTTTATTTAAGACCCCCGCAGCAAAACAATATATAGTTCATACTGTTTTAATCAAAGCGCGAAACCTTGCGATCCTTGATTGTTTTGTTAATGCATTCGTTGCAGAGGCAGAATAAAAATGCGGCGGTTTAAAACTTGTCAATCATTCTCCATTGATATTATAAATCCCCCTCTTGTGTTACTGTATTGGATCTTAAATGTCACTCACTAATGAGTTCTTTCCACATTATCCGGCAGTTTTTTCTGCCTCTGGATGTTGTGGTGCCAGCGGGAAGGAGTTTACTTCGAGGGCGTTTTATTTTTTTTTATTCTTTTTTTTTCTCCTTCTGCTCGCCGCTTGATCGACAGATAGGCAGCTCCATTATTAATCCGGTGGGGGAACGGTGGCGTTGGCAGCATGGTGAGACGTGACACCGGTCAAACAGGAACGAAAGGAGACGATAACGGTTGTGGAAACGAGCGACGAATGGCCCACGTGACCAGGATGAAATGATTGACATTTTTTAGCGCATAAAAATAGAATCTCCAGACGCAAAGCAAGGATCACTTTTGGTTAAATATTTAACCGCACAAACACCCCTCGTCCCCTCGCTGCAAGACGTAACATCCCAAATCCAGCTCCAGGCAAATGTATGTAGTGTTTTAATCCTTGCAGTCTGAAAAACAACATGCACATTCTTCAGGAGAGTGGAAACAACAGATTATCGCAAAAATTACAGAACGCTTAGCTCCTCTTTTTTATTAGATGTACTAATTCTAGCCAGTGGAGTGGCACAGTGGTTAACGCTTTTACTCACAGCAAGAAGGTCCCTGGTTTGATCCCGACAGGAGGCCGTTCTGTGTGGAGTTTGCCAAACATGCAGGAGGTTCAACGAAGATCCCAAATTGCTCTGACAACAGAGTGAACGGTTGCATGTCCCTCCATATGGCCCCATATCGACCGGTCCAAGGTATGCCCGGAGTCAGCTTTAGAAGCCAAGCATCTATTTGATAGCACGATGACAATTTTCAAAATTTTGTAAATGGAATGGCTACTCCTTTTATACACTGTGTCCAAGATCATACACAACCATATGTCTATGAAGGTTTTCGATCATCCAGGTCATAGTTAATACTTGTAACGTTTTTCTGCAAAATATTTTCTGCAGATAACTGTCTGCAATAAAGTCTCACATTAACATAATAAGCATTTGCAGCTTAGACCAGCTCCCAACCCTGGCAGTTATATACAGAAAAGTCCCCGTGGTCCCTTCGAACTGAAGAAACATCTCTTATGAAAGGTGAAGAAATTCAAGTCCAGTTGCCACAAAAAGATTTCGACAAGAATCAACCATATAGCGCATGACACAATGAACATTCATCTCACGGTTGATATACATATATATATATACACACACATACTGTATTACTGTATATACAATGGGGAGAATAAGTATTTGATACACTGCTGGATTTTTGTTTTAGATTCAGTCACTCACAGTTGAAGAGTAACTATAACAAAAATTACAGATCTCTACATGCTTTGTATAAAACACTTGTATGCACACACACACACACACACATATATGTATATATATATACATATATGTGTGTGTGTGTGTATATATGTATATATGTATTTATATATACCATCATGCATTTCAATAGCCATTGCATGTTTTCATTGATGTAATGTGCCGTGCAAATATTCGCGTCTGAAAGTGTTTATAAAATATCACCTCACGTTGCTTCCCCCTCACTGTAAAAGTGAGCAGGAAGTAGTGAGGCAGTGAGTGAGTGAAGCCAAGGCGCAATCTCACCCTCCCTCCCGTTAGAAGTTCGCTCTTCTGCTGCCGGTCCACCTTGATCTGGAGTGATTGCATTCGTCTCTTCGCCTCCCGGCCGGCGTCGCTTTCACTCAGACGGGTCGTCCCTCTTCCCTGCTCACCTTGAAACAAATCACAGGCAATGACCTTGGTTGCCGCCGCACCTATTTGACCCTCTGTCTAATTCTTCAGCTGCGAGTCCAGATGAGAGGTGGAGATATCACGCGGAGTGTATCCTCAGATGTTTAAAAACAGAGATAAGGTGTTCGGGTACAACTGACCTCACGACCATATTGATTCTCTTCTGTACCCTGCTCAGTGTATCGTGACCAAACTGAATGTAATTCTTTTGCTCCAAATTATATTTTGTAGCGGGTTTGCAATCATATAACATTAATATCAAAATGCTTTTTAAGCACAAGATCCTGAAGGAAATTTGATTGGTCTGCAATGTTTCTTGCGTGTTTGTAGTTACTAAAGCATCACTTCTGTGCTACAGTTTTAAGATTTCCTTTCCGAGAGCCACTTTGTAGTCATCCTGTTCCCTCTGTGATGCTGATGTGCCAAAAATGCGGTCCAGAAAATGCAGAATCCAGAGAGGTTCTTCTGCTTTTTGATGAAACAGTGATTGATTGATTTATTCATTCATTCATTCATTCATTTTCTCCGATAGCACTTATCCTGCGCTCAGGGTTCCCCCTGACCGGTCACCAGTCAATCACAGAGCCACAAATCGAGACATGCAACAATTCACCCTCTAATTCACACATATTATTCAGACATATAATCATTCACTCTCATTCATAAGTCATATAGAAACAAACAACCATTCCCCGTCTCATTTACACATCATATAGAGACATACAACCATCACATCCCATACAGTGACAGACGACCATTCACACTGAAACATTCACTGTCTCATTCACCCTGCTGGGCAATTTAGGAGCCACTGTATGTTTTTTGGACTGAGAGGAAACCTACACAGACACAGAAAATGCAAACGGTACAAAGGGCTCCATGTCAGAATCCCACCAAGGACCTTCTTGCTGTGAGGTGGAAGGGCTAACTGCTGCGCCAGCATGCCTGAAAAATGCTAGTGTATGTTAGAATTGTAAGATGCAGGCTTGAATCATGATGTTTACAAATCTGAAACATACAAAAAATAGTCATTTTATAACAATAGCTATGATTCTGTCCATTGGATTTTTAGGTTTTTTTTTTTATTTGCACGGAAACTCATAAAACACCATGATAATACATTAAGTACTCTTCAATTTGAGTTTAAAAGGTTTTAAAAAATTAGAAAAGAATTTTTAAGTTTTTTTGATAGTATATACTCAAATGCCTGACGGGAGCTTTGATTTAGAACTAAGTTTGATGGGGACAAAAAAATCAGAGTCTGAAAGATGAAAAAAAGAAGATGGAAAACAACACTTACCTGACAGGTAAACTCATATTAGTCACATGACAGCAGTGCTTGGAAAACAAATAATGTATTTATGTGGAGCTGACAATGATAGATGTTTATGCCACTCAAACTGTTACTGGTCATAGACTGCATACTTTATCTTATTTAAGAAAAATAATAAGCAATAGCAATGGTGTGTGTATACATATATATTTATACATGACATCTTAGCAAGCTCCCTGTTTTCATAATGTCAGGGTTTGAGTGTACATTGTTAGTGTCTTGTTGATGGCGCCATTGGCTCAGAGGTGTCAGTTTTTAGCGAAAAGATAAATAGAAATTCCTTCAGGCTGTCCTTCAGGTCAAAGATCTGCGTATTTTTGGAAACCCATAAACCTGCAGATGCAACAACCATTTCCTTTAAATATTTCTTGTCCTTTTTTTTCGAAGTACATGTGATGAGAGTGCAGTCTTTCTACAACAAATATATATTTTGTGTTTGTCATCCTCGTGAAACGTTTTATTTTTGTGTGTTTTTGTATCGCTGCTCCAATTTCGCCATTATCCAAAACAGTCCCCAGCCCATTTGTCTGGCTGTCTTCAGCTCAGTTAACCCCAAGAGCGGGTCTAATCTCCGCCCCGTCACCCCGACCCCCTTCTCCATCGCTTTAATTATGCACGCCGCGCCGAGCCGCTGCTTCTCCAATCAGCACATTCCACAGGCAATCTCTCCATCGCTATGAGAGGCGTTACATAAAAGCAGCCTGTGGCACTTTATTCTTCACACACCAATCTCTCTCTCTCTCTGTCTCTCTTCTCCTTCCTAAGTCGTGAGTGAGCGTCCGGGAAAGAAGGGGAGCGGCCCGTGTTTGTTGCAGTGCGAAGGCTTGGATTAGAGAGCGCGGCGGCTGTCTGAAGGTGGCGCGGGGTTAGGTTGAAAAAGAAGTCGAGTCTAATCTGCCAACGATTTCCCCTTATCTGGGCTCCTTTCCTTTGATAATGTAATAAGGGTCGGCTTATTTCCAATTGGACCTTTACGACACAGTTCCTTTCCGTAGGGCCGATGCATCAAAAGCTGGAATAATCAATTTTTTTTTTTTTTTAACGAGCACGTATCAAATTACTCCGCATAAATAAGAAGGGGTGCTTGTGATAAAGCCACAGACAATGATCACTTTTTCAGCTCATTATTTTGCTCTGCAGCGCGAGCCAAGAGATCATTTCCTGCGGCGAAAATACCGATCGGTCCGATTAGCCTCAGCGAATCGTGGATTGGAGGCCCTAGGTGCAGGTGAGGCACTGGGCATTTTGGGAAATGTGCCAAAATGTGGCGTCCCAACAATGAGGAAGTCATTTCCAATAATCAGCTATCCATTCTATCACTTAATCCAGGTTACTTTGAGAAGAAATATATGTTTGCATTATCAATGCCATTCAGAAAACATTGTCATTTTGTACTGCATAGATATATATATATATAACCACATCCATATATTATCTACTTTTCCTGCTTTTCCTGCATTTAGGGTTGCGGGATTCTGGAGCCTATTTCAGCTGCCATTCTGTGAATATATATATATATATATATATATATATCAGTGACGTGCAGTGAGGTTCATGGCTAACTTCCATGAGGCAGGAGAACTGCATGCCTCACTTAGTGGCTCTTTGCAACCATTTTATGATCGCTCAACACAAGAAACAGACAGTTGTTGCCAAAAAAAACACTGTACATTGGAACTGTACATATAGTCGTATATAATGACATATAGTCAATATTCATATATCAAATGTGTTTAAACATTTTAATACGGACTTACAGAGACAGCAATACGGTCTTTGGGCAGAGCATGGCAGCAGTCGGTTGTCATTGCGCAATCTACATTGAGGCTCAACAGTCTGCAGCCTCCCGCATGTTTCTTCTCAGTATTTTAACAGTAAATGTGAAAATCCAATGATTTTGAATAAAAAACAATCTAAGATTGGTGAAGGTAAATGAAAAATACCTTTATAGTGCAAATCACTGAGATATATATATATATATATATATATACAATGGGCCAAAAAAATATTTAGTTATTTAGTCAACCGCCAATTGTGCAAGTCTTAAGTCTCTTAAAAGGATGAGAGAGGCCTGTAATTTTCATCATAGGTATACTCAACACATTGTAGGATTTCCAATGTATTAACTGGTAAATTCCCCTGGAAAAATAAGTATTTGGTCACCTAAAAACAAGAAAGATTCCTGGCTCTCACAGACCTGTAACCTTTACTTATAGAGGCTCCTCTGTTACCTGTATTAATGGCACCTGTTTGAACTGGTTATCAGAATAAAAGACACCTGTCCACAACCTCAAACAGTCACACTCCAAACTCCACTATGGCCATGACCAAAGGGCTGTCAAAGGACACCAGAAACAAAATTATAGACCTGCACCAGGCTGGGAAGACTGAATCTGCAATAGGTAAGCAGCTTGGTGTGAAGAAATCAACTGTGGGAGCAGTTATTAGAAAATGGACGACCTTCAAGACCAGTGATAATCTCCCTTGATCTGGGGCTCCATGCAAGATCTCACCCCGTGGGGCGAGAATGATAACAAGACCGGTGAGCAAAAATCCCAGAACCACACGGGGGGACATAGTGATGACCTGCAGAGAGCTGGGACCAAAGTAACAAAAGCTACTATCAGTAAAACACTACGCCGCCAGGGACTCAAATCCAGCAGTGCCAGACGTGTCCCCCTACTTAAGCCAGCGCATGTCCAGGCTCACCTAAAGTTTGCATTTGAATGATCCAGAGGAGGATTGGGAGAATGTCCTTTGGTCAGATGAAACCAAAATAGATCTTTGTGGTAAAAACTCTACTTGTCTTGTTTGGAGAAGAAAGAACACTGAGTTGCGTCCAAATAGCACCATACCTACTGTGAAGCATGGGGTTGGAAACATCATGCTTTGGAGCTGTTTTTCTGCAAAGCGACCAAGACGACTGATCTGTGTAAAGGGAAGAATGAATGAATGGGGCCATGTATCGTGAGATTTTGAGCGAAAACCTCCTTCCATCAGCAATGACATTGAAGATGAAACGTGGCTAGGTCTTTCAGCATGACAATGATCCCAAACACCCCAGGTAATGAAGGAGTAGCTTCGTAAGAAGTATTTCAAGGTCCTGAGGTGCCCAAGCCAGTCTCAATAGACAGTCTTCGGAGGGAGTTGGAAGTCTGTGTTGCTCAGCGACAGCTCCAAAACATCACTGCTTTAGAGGAGATCTGCATGGAGGAATGGGCCAAAATACCATCAACAACGTCAGAAAACCCAATGAAGACTTACAGAAAACATTGGACCTCTGCCAACAAAGGGCACATAACAAAGTATTGATTAACTTTCTCATTCTGTCCCTCACCGTTGAAGTGTACCTAGGATGAAAATTACAGGCCTCTCGCATCTTTTTAAGTGGGAGAACTTGCACAATTGGTAGCCGACTAAATACTTTTTTGTCCCACTTTGTGTATGTGTGTGTGTATACGTACATAAGAATAAGAATAAGAGTAAGAACAACTTTATTTATCCTGAAGGAAATTGTTGTGCCAGAGTTTCAAGTAAAACATAACAATAATAAATAATAGTAGGAAAATAAATAATAGTAGTAATAACAATAATAATAGTATATATAAATATATACATGTATTCATAATATAAAAGATAAGAAAATAAAAATAATATTTTATATTTATATAGATTTTTTTTTTTTTCTTTAGAGCAGCAGCAATATACTTTGCTTTTTATCACACCCTCTCAGATGGAGGTTGCTGCGTGTATAAACAACTGCCACCTGCTGGATATACAGGGGGTCGAATCACACACGGTTGCTGTCATGTGAAGCACGGAAGAAAAAAATACAAAGAGAAACCATGTCGAAAAACCTTCGCTTCTTTTCCCGCATTTATAGGCATGACATTGTTTCACCAACCATTGCTGGAATTCACACAAACGCAGCATCGGATATATTCTCACAAGCCAGACATTCATTATTGTTTTTTTTTTTCTTTTCTCTGTGCCATCTTGTGCGTCAATGAATATAAACGAAATACAAGCTAAAAACCATTTAGCTTTTGAGTCCGGATATTTTCTAGCCCGCTGCCCCCGCTGGGAACGGGAACATTAGTCCATACGCTCTCCGTCCCTGCCTTTCACGGTGTAATGTTCTTCCACATAAATGTTGTTTCCCTCCATGTTTTATGGTCCTCCTCTTAGCTTTGCCCTCACCCTCACCCTCAGCCTCTCCCCTCCTCCACCCCGATCTCTCATTAGGGGCCACGGCTGCGGATCGCTTTCCTCATCAGCAGCCTTCTGAAGGATCCATCTTGGTTAAAGTCAGCGTGTGTTATATATTAGAACGGAGCGAGGAGGAAATTTCACCGCGCACATATTGTCCACTTAGCAAAGACACCAGGTTAATGAGGCTGCTCGAGCTTGTTCTTCTGTAGGAGCCCACAGCCAGATGATCATTCTCATTATTGATCAATGTGTTGATCTCTTTTTAATTACACTTATTTGTAACTTATTTGGTAAGGTGGCCGATAATGGTGCTCTCGCAATAGTTCTGGGACCAAGGA
The DNA here is from genome assembly GCF_037954325.1 of Fistularia commersonii. Lineage (NCBI taxonomy): Eukaryota > Metazoa > Chordata > Actinopteri > Syngnathiformes > Fistulariidae > Fistularia > Fistularia commersonii. Next base: position 12,238,257 of record NC_141290.1, read on the forward strand.
CACACTGTCAACGGACCAATGTATTCATTTGTTCATTCATTATGTCTAATGCTTATGCTGCATTCAGCGTCAGGCGGCCGTCATTGGACAAGAGGCCGAGTTCTCTCTGGATCGGTGGGCAGTCGATCGCAGAGACAGCCGTTCACCCTTTAATTCACATATCATGTAAACATTTAACCATTCACCCTCTCATTCACTCATCAAATACTGAAATTCAGCCATTCACTCCTTCATTCAACTGCCGTATAAAGACATACAACCATTTATACACTAGTTCATACATTAGATAGAAATATAAAACCATTCACTCACTCATTCACGTCATACAAGGACATACAAACCTTCACCCTTTGATTCACATGTCAGACTTGCGGACAATTTTAGATCTAAATAAACCTCCTGCTCATTTTCGGGTGCCCTTGAAATAATCTCACTTATATACAGCTCACTTATACTGTATACTCTTCCTAATATTCTAATGTCAAATACCAATCAAAATGTTATAAAGAAATCTCTTTAGAAAAAAAAAGATGCCGCTGGAAAAATAATCTCATGTTCGGGAAAATTGAGAAAAATTATAAATAAGGTAAAATAAAGTAAACAAGATGCCGCTTCCTAATATTCTAATGTCAAATACTGTCTCAAGTGTCATAAAGAAATATTTTTCAAAATAAAAGATGCTGTTGGAAAAGTAATAATTTCACTCTTCTTCCTCTCCTTTCAGCTTTTCCCTTCAGGGGTCGCCACAGCGAATGAACCTTTTCCGTTTCACCCTATTCTCTGTATCCTCTTCTCTCACACCAACTTACTTCATATCCTCTCTCAATACATCCATAAATCTTCTCTTTGGTCTTCCTAGAAGACCTCCTGCCAGGCAGTTCCAATTCCAGCATCTTTTTACCAATTTATTCACTATCCCTCCTCTGTACATGACCGAACCATCTCAGTCTGGCTTCTCTGACCTCTCTAGAACATCTAACGTGTGTTGTTCCTCTGACTCATTCCTGATCCTATCCATCCTGTTTACTCCCAAAGAGAACCTTAGCATCTTGATATCTGCAACCTCCAGCTTTGCCTCCTGTCTTTTCGTCACTGTAACTGTTTCAAGGCCATACAGTATCGCTGGTCTCCCCACTTTCTTGTCCACCTTTGCTTTCATTCTGGCTGATAGTCTTCTATCACATAGTACCCCTGACACTTTTCTCCACCGATTCCAACCTGCTTGAACCCGCCTCTTTTCCACACTCTGCTGCTCTGGACTGTTGACCCCAAGTACCTGAAATCCTCCAACTTCTTGATCTCCACTCCTTGTAGCCTCACCGCCCCCCCCCTAGTTCCTCTCATTCACACACATATACTCTGTCTTGCCGTGACTAACTTTCATTCCTCTCCTTTCCAATCATATTCAGGAAAATTAAGAAAAAGAGTAAATACAATAAAAAAGATGCCTCTTCCTAGTATTCTAGTATTGAATACTGGCTCAAATGTCATAAAGAAATCTTTTTTTCTTTTTTTTTTTTTTTTTTTAAAAAAAGGGTTGATGTTTGCCGGCCTCTCCTCTCACTATCTATTTAATAATTCAGCACACCTGAGCGGAAACACATTTGCCCTATCAGCTCCTGTGTGGCCAGCAGAGCGTGGAGACGACGTTACAAGCTCACAGTCTGCCTCCCTCACGGTCGTTAGCCTCCGTTTCGTCCCCCTGTCTCTTGGAAATACAAACCTTAAAGGGGTACGGCTTCTCCCCAGCTGTCTTGTAAACGCTTAGCGAGTCAGTTCGATATGAATGCACGGCTTGTCATAAAAGTGACATCTTATGAGATAAAATCTAAAAAGGGGTAGGAATATTTGATGATGCGGATAGGCCGTCAAGGTAACACAAAGTAGCGTCCATCTTTTTCTTTAGTCTAATTTGTCAGCAGATTTGCTCTCGTCGTACAACCGACTTTTTTGGTTGGATGCTATTTTTACCAGTAGCAGTAGGAGCAGGCATCTAAGTCTGGGACCGGTCCAGTCCGGTTTTGAGCAAACTTGGTCTTCAGTAAGCATTGTTGTTCTGAATGCAGTCAATCAATCTCTAAGAACCAGCCTGAATGATGGCAAAGTCCATCTCAATGTATTGACCAAGTATCATCACACATTGGCTCCAGTCCACTGACTCATTGGTAAAAAATGACTGGACAAAAACATTGTAAGCAATGCAAAGTGCAGAGTGCAAAGCGTGAAATAAGGTTAAATTCTGCATTAGTATTATGTTCAGTGCTGTAATGAAAAATTAGGTAAATAAAGCTAAATAAATATAATACAATTATATTATTAATGGTCAGGTATAGATGTACTCTTGAGATTTTTTCATCTTTTATTCTTGTTATTGCTACCTTGACTGTTCAGTGTGCCGAACGTGGAGTTCGATCAAGCATCTTCACAGGAACTTCCCTTTCCTAGCCTCATTGGAACTTGGCTTGAGGTTGATTGGTGCCTCATTCAAGCACTTTGGATCAGACATTGCAAAGATTTTTTTTTTTATTGCAAAATATATAGCGAGACACATATTTAGTGCTCTCAGCTTGGTAGAGGAAGGCTGAGAAAAGGCCTGCATCTACAGTAGTCAGGTCCGGGTCTACCCTCTCTATCTGTCTTCCATCAATTCAGAAACCTTTTTATTCAACTGCATTGCCAAGCCATAATGGGAAGTAAGTAACATTAAGTCCATAATCCTTAATCTCAAATAAGGGTTTGAGGACTGGGATCGGCTGAAACTCTTTTGGTAAATTTTTTGCTGATCTCAGCCGGCCCAGTATGGGTGATATTGTACTTGAAATATTTAATTGTTATTTAAGTGTTTGACAACAGTTAAAGAGCGATTCTGATGTCCAGCGAACATTTGATCTGCTGACGTTATAAAAAAGAAAGAAAGAAATAAAAGAAATCCCCCAATGACAATGTTGCTGATTTTGCTGGCCTTGAGGGTGCCGGGAGTCTCGTTTTTCTCGACTTGGGCACAGCAGTCTCCCACCGCCATTTCGCTTTCTCTCCTTTCATCCCTTCCCCTGCAGCCAGGGATGCAAATTTACTTTCACTTTCCTTTTCAGATCATAGCTTAACATTGCAGATGTAAACGTTCTATATCCTTGGCAAAACACAATAGTTCTGACTTTTTTGTGCCTGTAATGACAAAATCAAGAATATTTTATCAAATAGGGGGTTCTGTCATAAGCCCTGTCACTTTGCCAAATTAATACTAACACATGACTCTTTTGTTTTTAAGATTTATGGTACTGCTCATTCCAAATTGGCCTTTTAAGTTCCAATATGTTCCGAGTTGAATGATTATTGAGTTATTAAAAGCTTATCCCAATATCATTTTGACTTATAAGTATATGTTAACTTTGTTTTAACAACACAGTGTCATTTTTATTATTATTGTTGTTGTTGATGTTGTTGTTGTTATAAATCTGTTCCCTTTGCCCCCTTTGGCCAAGGCAATTCAGGAAATTAGAAATCAGAAAAAAAAAATCTTACACTTTGCAAGAGACATTTTATCATTAAAATTTGTTTTAATTTGAAAAAAATTTCCAAATGAATGCCATAGTTAATAAAAATAATAATTATAAAATAAAATAATATGATAATAATAATAATAATAATAACAATAACAATAATAATAATAATAATAATAATAATAATAATAATAACAATAATAATAATAATAATAATGAATGTTCCACTGTATCTCTGTCTAGCTGTGGTTCGGTTGTATCACAACTTCTGAGCCGTCCTGAACTTTTTTTTTGCATTCATCTGTGACATGAAGATGCCTTAATGTGCCAAAAAAAATGGGTTTTAATATATTATTCGTATAGATAATTGATAAAGTCACCGTGGGAGGTTGAAGAAAAAAATATGTCGGTCGGAGGGGGGTCCACCTCTTCAGGCATCAACGCTCACACTTTGGTCACAAGAATACATCTGCCGCAGCAGCGTGAGAGAGAAAGGAAGGTCCGGTCTGGTCAGAGGCTAGTGGTAAGTAGGTAGGGCCCCAGGAGGCGGTCGATGTGGAGTTGGTCCCGGGGCAATTGTAGAGAAAAAGGTCCTGTTGTGCATCTCGCACACCTGAGCCACCCATCCAGCGGGCTGAGCCCACTTCCCAGGAGGGGATTGGCAGGCAGCTGTTCCTTCCTAGTTCAGTGGTGCCATGCTGGCCTACCTGTGGCTGTGCGGCAGTTGGTGTTCCCTCTGCTGCCAACGGCTGGTTCTCCAGGGAAATCATCCTACCACTGGCTCCTGGCCATTAAACAGGCGCTATGTGTGTGTGAGTGTGCAACGGTGGGTGGGGGGTTTCGGGGTGTGTGCCATCAAAGCATGCGCCGTTCGGCACTCCATTCCCCGTCCACAAATGAACAAATGAAACACCAATTGACTGAAAATAGAAAAACGGCATTTTCAATAAGCGTCCGGCCCCCTTTTCCCAACAGGGTCATTGAATCGATGCATACACAAGTGCACCGTGTGTTTCGTGCTGTTTCTCAGCGTAAAGTCATTACAGCCGTGTTTTTGTTTCGCCAGATGTTTGGCCGGCTGTGTAACCAGACAGGCTGAGGTGTTTCATCATGATAAGGTTCTCGGGCCCAACGTTCGTGCCACCAAACTCCCACTATTTGTTTTCATCTGTTTCTCTTTCTTGTAACATAACGACATCTCAGGCCAAAGTCATGTTTGAACCTGGATTATAACTTTTAAGGCGAGTACTTAAACTCGATCCGAGGTAGAGATAGTAATGCATCTCTTTTTGCGGGTCTGACATCCAGAAAACGAACTGTGCATTTTCAGATTCTGTGTGAAATCTCCACTTTTCTTAGTTGATCTAATTCTATTAATCACATTCTTAGATAGGACCCTAGCTTCCTGTTTTAATGAAAGAAAAACTATATTTATTTTTCCTTAAATTAATTCATTCATTATATATACCACTTCTCCTGCACTTGGTGTTGCAGGGGTGGAGCCTACACCCATTGTCATTGGCTGGTAGAGGGGGTCCAACCAGGATTGGTCACCTATAGCGGTGGACATACAGAGAAATACAACCATTCACTCACTCATTCACATGTCATATAGAGACGTTCAATCATTTACCATCTTAAATTGTTCAGTGACATATCTGTGGAGGTTCTCAGTTATCCAGGTCATGGTGAGCTCAAGTCCAGTTACCACGACAAGAAGATTTTGACAAGCATTCACTTTCTCATTCGCACATCGTATACAAATATGCAACCATTCAAAAATATTATATATAGACGTATAACCATTCACTCTGTCACATGTCATATAGAGAAACAACCACTCACTCTCATTCACATGTCATATAGGCACATAAAACTCATTCACATACTGTATACAAATATACAACCATTCACTCTGTCATCCCAACATCATATAGAGACATACAACTATTCACTCTCATGTACATGTCATATAGACAAACCATCAGTCATTCTCTCATTCACAGATCATATACAAATAAACAGCCATTCACCCTGTCATCGAAATGTCATGTAGAGACACCGTTATTCACTCTTTCAAGCAAATGTCATATCAAAATATACAGACATTCACTCTGTCACATGGCATACAAAGAAACAACCATGTTATATGAACCTGCGGCATGTATTTGAACTAAGAGACAAATCTGAAAACCCAGGTAGACACATTGGGGAACATGCAAACTCCACACAGAATGGCCTCCAGTTGGAATCCAACCAGGGACCTTCTTGTCTTCAGGCGGATGCGCTAACCGCTGCGCCTCCTTGTTCAGTGGGAAATAATCTTAAGTCGTTTAGGAGAGAATTACCTTCAACCATCTGGTGCCTCTTGACATGCAGCCTCATTGTTGAAGGGAAAACAGTGTGTAGGCTAAAGAAGCACAAACATCTTTTTTTTTAATACTCCCTTGCATTTACTACCATTTTTGGGCAGATTAGTGTAATCTGCGAACATTATTTTCAGGCACGCCTTTCTTTCTGACCGGTTTTCCTATTGAAGTCTTCAGACTATTTGGGTGGAACATGGCCTTTTTCTAAATTTTAACCCTAGCATGGAGGTTGAGGTGATAATTCTTTTTCCTTTTTTCTGTCTAAATAAAGAAGAAAATGCAAACGCTTCAGCCTGTCGATTAGACATCGTCACATTACAAAGCCTGGATATTTTTAGAAATCTACCGAAGAACTTCAAATGCCATTGTCCTTTTGAAAGTATTTAGCTCTCCGTTGTACCAGCCGGAGGTTTTCCCCCTTCAACAAAACAACACCTGCAATATCAGATTGACCTGCAGCTCCGGCTCAACACTCTGCTTCGTGCAGCAGCAGCAGTTTCTCATCCGGCACTAAAGTGCTGATGGCAGGGCTGCCTTTCTGCCCGCAACACCTGAGCGCTAACGTATATTACACACCGAGTTCCCCCCCCGAGGGCCTGCCATTGGAAACTCAGATGCTTTAATTACAGACGTCCCACTGAGTGTGTGTGTGTCGAGGGGGGTTATGTTGAAACTTGGGTCATTTTTTTCGTCTTTGACTTTCACGGTAAATAATCCTTAAGCGGGGCTTAGAAACATTTTATTGACGCAATAGTTTAATTTAATTGTCTTTACCATTTCTTTCGTTGGAAAAAGGAAGTTCACTCTTTCTTCAACAGTGTTTTATTCATTTATTTTATTTTTTTTACAATCTTTATTGAATACACCTACAGAAAGAGAATGCAAAAAAAGGTAATTAAATGCAAAAAATTAATAAATAAAAAATAAATCAAATTAAGTTTAGAATAAAGCAAAGATGGGCTCAGATAAAGGTGTAATTTGAAACGATAAACGCTCAGATAATATTTTTTCCTGCTTAACATTTGAAAACGTCCAGGAGACAGTGGATTTTGTAGTTTTCCAAAAAAAATGTTTCTTTTTTTTCCATGCAGATCTGCATTACAAGGATGTGAAAAAAAATAAATGCAAAACAATGGCTTTAAATCAAGCAGTTTAAAATGTATATCAGATTGGCAACTCATCTCAGCTTCAATCGCTAAAGAATATTCTCTTTCTAGGTAGATGCTGAAAAAAAAAAAAACATTAACATTAACAAATGTTGTTCCGCCCACAGCTTTTGCTCACCAAAAAGAAACAAACATAATTGTCAAAGGCGGTTTGTGGACCTCCATTTCTCACGGCTTGGCAGCGTGACTTTGCGAGGATTAAGCTGAGTTCAAATTCCTGCATTTTTTAAATTGTGCTCTCTCAAGTCTACTCAGTGTCTAATTCTAATCAAAGTTCAAATCCAGGAGGTCCGGTTTAGTTTATTCATAAAAAAATTTCCGTATGAATACGTTCACTGTGGTAATTACATAAAGATCCTTGGTTTTCTGCATCAAATTAGTGTGCATCCCTTTTTTAGCAGTAACCTCTGCCATATATAATGATTAATTCAACTTGAGGCCTATTGTTCCAAAATTCCCGCCTTATTTTTCTCATTAATTTTGTCATGCTCAACATTTAGTTAGACCAAAGTAACCAAGCATACTTTTACTAGTACGCTGATATCATTGGTGATTTTAGTTTTTTTTTTTCTTTAGCTTTCATCAAATCTCACATGTTTCTGAATGTCAGTTCTGCATTTCCAATTAATCTTTAAAAATCACCCACAGACTTCTGTCCCGTTTACAAAGAAGGAAAATTGGATTCCCCCCCAAAACACAATGTTCAGTGCTGTTTCCTCAATATATATAAATGTTAAAAGTGAATTGTCAATAAATGCGCTGAGTTATGGTTTTATTGTCGCCCAAGAAGAAAGACATTGCAATTTACAAGTTGCAGGACAAAGTCGTGAAAGGTGACAATGTAACACACAATCTGCTGTGCATGCGAAGATTGAAATAAGGCATTAAAACTAGCATCAGTTTGATTAATGGTATATGGCGGCAAATGTCCTTGGGTTTTCAAAGGGCTTTACCATGTATTGCGTTCATCCATTCACAAACACACACTCACCCACCAATAGCTTCAGCACTGTCATGCAAGGCACTTACCAGGCCAATGGGAGCAACTCAAGGGTTTGCAAGGAGGCAGGGAATCAAACCGTCAACCCTCTGATCGGAGGGACCCTTTTCGACGCCTTGTTTGGCGGTTCGACACCACACACTGTGAAGTACAGTAGTCGGCATCATGTGATCCGACGCGCTAATAAGCCATTTACTGCTGTTCACAAGTTGATAAGCGCTTTCCAAAGTGATAAGGCTGCTAATTACGGTCCAGAGTATGAGCTCCTGCTCTGTTGTTTATCTAAAGGAAATTAGAAGATACCGGTAATTATATTTTACAGACCTGTGTGTATTTGCTTCCCTGTCCCCTCTCACTGTTTGTGCTGGAAAGGCAGGAGCTTGCAGGTATCCATCCATCAGGCGTCACCCATTCGCTGTTTGACATTGCGGCGCTGCCTCATAATGCATTCAGAATTCAAACCTAGGAAAGGATTATGTTCCAGATGTACATATTGATATTTGGATAAGACATTCTGGATAATCAAAAATTTGTTTGACACATAGGCTTTGGGATTACTTGTTTTTTTTCTGCAGATCCTTCATTCCATCTGCTTTCAGAACCACAAATGCACAAACATTTCTTTGAATGTAGCGCAGTTTTGATGCTGCTTACAGAAATCACAAAATGTTCATTTTTTGCACTACCTCCCTTCCTCCATCTCTACCTACCACTCTCATCCATTTATATTTATATTTATATTTATATTTATATTTATATTTATACATTCTCCAAGGTACCTTACTTATTATCATTGAATTTTACAACCCACATCTCCTATTGTACACCTGTTATTTCTACAAATGGCATTTCTATTATAATTTAATATTTTGTATTCTATTGTACATATTTTACATCAATGATTTGTATCTATTTCCTTTATTTGCACATTCTTTCTATTATTACTATTTGCAATTTTTTTTTCACCCTGTAATGCTTAAGTGAAAATTGAGCTTCCCCATCATGGGATCAATAAAGTCTAACATATCTAATTCAGGATAATCAAAAATTTGGCGACATAATGGCTTCGGAGTTCCTATTTTTCCCAGTCCGAACATTTGCAGAGGTGTTCATTCTTAATTGAGGTGCTTGTATCAATGTTTGGCCAAATGAAATTAAAGCGATGCTGCTGCGGGGTCATTTGTAAAAGTGTAAACAAACAGATGCGTGTATCGGTTTTCAATTTGACTCTCAGTCAGTTGCTCCAAATGTTTATATCCCTCCACCCAGATCATGGAATAATATCCATAAAATGTCTGTACTGAAGCGCCGCGATAGGACGGAGCTGGATGACCTTTCATTGGATGCTTTTTGTCAGCACCGAGACATGTGTTTTTTTTTTGTTTTTTTTTTATTTGTTTCACTGAAATCACAAACTGCCTTGCCTGTACAATTTAAATCTGTTCTTAGAGTGCAGGATTCGACAGTTCAACGTCGTGCATGATCCCGTTCTAAAAATACTTCATGTTTGGCCTCGAATAATCCTGCAAACAAGAATAAATAACACGGATCTGGCAAGTTCAGTTTGTGCGAGCGATTTGAAGTAGCCGGTAATCTCTAATTTGCATAATTTTTTCAAATGAGATTAATTCTTAACACTTTTTTTTCTTTATTAAATCCTTATTTGAACTAAAGTGATAGACGCCACCGCTAATCGGGCCCCTGCTCGCCCTGGTTTGTCCGCACCGAAACACAAAAGATGCTGCGACAAGGGTTTCGGCGTGTTATCTGTGATGTAACGATGCGGCGGCTAAGGTCTGCGCTACCGTGGTGAAATGGGTCATGGCTAGATATCGGCGTAATTACCCTTCATTTACCAGGCTGTCCTTGGGCGAGGAAATGAACATTTCTCCATTATGTACAGGATCTGCCCGTGTGTCCTTCAGTATTAATACCATGTATTGTTGCATGATGTCTCGCAGGAGCAGATAGTGGCATATAAACACACACCAATGAGGATTAATCTGACTATCAATCTATAAATTAATCCAACGTGAGACAAAATACATTTTCAGTCAGTGGAACAGCCTTGAAGCATAGCGGCTCCTCTTTGCCCCGGGACGGAAATCCTGCACAAAACAATAAACCATCCGCTGAAAAGATTGGTCCCATTGCTGCCTCCTGATCCTTGGTTTGGCTTTGTTTCCTGGACTCGAAGTAGTAATTGTTTGTGGAAAAAAAAGCACAAACAACAACAAAGGATTCACTGGAAGCGATGTGAAAAGCAAATTATAAATTAAGGAAGAGAACAACTTCCAGAGTAAAATACAGAATACACAATTAAATAGACTTTATTTTGTAAAACAGTGGTTTACAAAGGGCTTAAAAACAACAAGAAAATGCGAAATGCAATCAGGAGATAAGACTTCAAAATATAAAGTTTGAAGAGTGAATAAAAGAATAAGCCTAATGGGGGAAAAAAAAACTTTTAATTAAATGCTGTTTCATTCAAATGGGTTTGTAAGAGGGTACTAAGGTTATCTTGGTTTCTTCTTGCAGACGGTTTGTGATTATTTTTTGATCCTCAAAACAAACCCACCTATCGAAACGTTTCCCTAGGAGACTCCCTAGATACGCCCTAGATACGCTAAGCGACCGATAATGAAAGGAATTTTCAAGATGGAACCTGAAACTGAGTTTGTTTTAATCATACCCAGTTGACTAAACTTGGTCTTATTGAAAAAGACTAGCCAAGATTAGTCAACTTGGTATGATAAAAATTGGTATATACAAAATTGAACCCCTTCCCCCCCAACAGATGAGACAGGCCTGAGTGAAAGCTAAAAACAGATGTGCAACAACAAATTTAATGTCCAATTGTAATTTACACAAAATAGAAACCCCTTAAAAAGTTCAAACATGACAATTTGCGTGCTGCTATGTGTCAAACAGACACAGTGTACCCTAGTCCTATGTCACTTGAATATTTATCAATATTTTGTGAACTTTTGCTTTTTGTGTTTGTGAGCTTACTTTCATTTTCTCTTGTGTAGGCCTATATCAGTGGTTTCAAAATTATTTAGCGAGGACCACATCAGCATAATGGTTGTCCTCAAAGGTCCACATGTTCCAGTAATAGTATAAATATAACTAAATGTAACCAAATGTGATGTAAAATAAATGTAACTACTCCTAAATGTTGAATAACTCTGAATTCAATTCCAAAATGTATGCATTTCCCTTCTTTCTTGAAACATTTAGGGATCATTTGTATTTCTCAATTCCACTTGGGAAATGTAGTTTATGGTCAATACACGCGTTTGACTTATTCATTTTAAGACAGTCAGACATTTTAAGATGTTCTCGTGGGCTACATGAAATGATGTGGTGGGCTACATTTGGCCCACAGGCCATGAGTTTGACATGTGGTCTATAGTCTTTATTTTAAGGTGTAAATGGTGTGTGTATATGCAAAATGTGTTTATACATTTTTGGGGATTGCACAAAGGCGAGAACATTTTATCACATAGTATCAGTTGTTGTTTTATGCTGTGTACTTGACAATAAAACATCCTGAATCCTGATTCTGAACCCCTTCTTAACACAGGCTCCCCAGCTCGGCACCCTCATGGGCGTCTACCTGCCGTGCATCCAGAACATCTTCGGTGTCATCCTCTTCCTCAGGATGACCTGGTTGGTGGGCATCGGAGGCATCATCGGGACCTTCATCATCGTTTTCATGTGCTGCGCCACGGTGAGTGTGTAACCAACTTTCCTGTTTTTTTTTTCATTGTTTTTGTTTTTTAAGCGCCCACAATATATCCCGCTCAACAGCTTGGATTCTTCAAAAGAAAGAACAAAGCTCCCGGTTCAAGACAAAATGGGAAGCTCTTAAAGACTTTTACATTCTGCATTCACAGACTGTGAGTCTGTAATGGACTCTGTGTGACTACATAAACTCTGCATGACTTCTGCCTCCTCACAGTCTGCTCTTTCATTAGAGTGCGCTGTTAATTCAGTCGGCACCGCTAAATTTATCCCCAACCATTGACTCGCGACGAAATCCGACTGAAACGCTGATACAGTATCAGTCACCCGAAGAAGGAAAAGAACATGTTTTCTTAGCACCAGAGAGTGATCAGCTGTTTTCATAGCATCGCCATTATTGTGTTCACAAAAGCACGAAAAATTTGAACATGAAAGAGGAACAGAAGCTTCAACTGATGGAATTTACTCATTATATGGAAAATCTGCAAAGAAAATATGCTTAAAACTAGGGCTGTCAAAATGAGTGTGGAAATCCTGAAAGATTAATTGACTTGATTAATTCGATTAAAATGTTTTCCACTCACTGGTGCAGATCGGTAGTTCGGCGCCATCTGGTGGCATAACCTACTCCATCAAGATTGACTATTCAAAATGTCATATCAATGGGAAGTTTATTACCAAACAAGACAGGATAATCGATGGACAGGAAGTAGTCATCACACTCTGCAGGAAGGAGTTTTCATTAACCAAAGCACTTCCTGCTTAAAGTACCACATCAGCAGCAAGCAAGCATGAGTCGCAGATTCCTCCGCCTCCGATAATATTGACAAGTCAATCTGTTTCAGCAACTGGCTGAAAGAGGGCCATGTTAATATGAAGATCTGTTTGATTACAGAAAAGAATGAACAAATGTGTTCGGTATGTTTTATTTTTATTATGCAATCTGGACACCATATCTGTTCTTTCATGTAAATAAAACAAAACTCATGAATTCAAAATTCAATATACATATATGTATATATAAATCCCAAATATATGTTTATATATAGTCTATATATCACCTTCTGTCATGAGTCTTTTTGCCCGGATTAAACGAAACAATTAATAAATGATGGTTTTTAATTGCGATTAATCTAAACTAATCCACAATTCCTGCCAAATAATTCATAATGAATAGCAATTTTAATGAGAAGATTCTGCATGAATTAAAAAAATATATATTCACCAAACAAACACAGTTAGACCGTATTTCTTGCTCTCTGTGCGGTAGTGTTGCATCAGCCTAGAAATCTTCGAATTAAGTATTTGGTTATTATTTCCGTCCCTACAATGAGTTTCGGTCACTCTTGTTGCCGTAGCTACGGCGCTCACGTGCACTGAATGGTATCCCGCAGGGTTTCTCCAACTGGCGGAGGATTGCAGAGCCTTTTGTACCTTTGACATTACACATGACACATTCAATCTTTAATAGATAATGACACTCCCAGGCCTCCTCCTCCCAGGTTGCCATTATTCTCCGAGCGGCAAACGCAGTAATCATGTGTCAGAGTGACTTTGGTGTCGGACTTTACATCTTGTCGCGGCCTTGAAACGGAATTACAACAGACGCTGTCCTTCAGGGCCAATGGTGCCGCTGTCAGTGATCTGAGTGGCTGTTACAAACTGACCATGTTTGACTTGTTTGATGCGTGTAATTGTCAGGGAACGCAGAGCTTCCCCACGCAAACATCACAGCGATTCGAGCTGACAGCACTGCATCTCCTAGTCCGACACCTTCAAATCTCCTGTAAAACCTTGACTACGACGATGCCTTGTTCCGGAGCAGAACACAGCAATTACATTTTGGGTTTTCAGCGACACGCGGCATGAGGACTGTGTGCTGGCGCGTGCAAGTGTGTGCGTTTGTGCAGCCTAGATTCTCCTCCAGCGTCAAGTGTGTATTTATAGAACAGCCCCCGTCAAATCCGAACCGTGGTGAAGTTGCCTTCACAGACACACGGAGATGTGCTTCCTGATCCTGTTTGTCTGTCGCAACTGGGGAGAGGGCTACAAAATGGCATAATGATGAGCATCGACACTATTTTCATTATCTATTGGTTCGGACAAGCTGTGCATTTGGGGGACTTTAATGCTACTCTGTGATAAGGTATTTGATTTAATTATGTGTCCACCATTTGTGTGTTAATGTTGCGCTTCTAATGTATTCATGGTTTATTTTCTTGCAGGATTTCATTATAAAAGGAAGTATTCAGCATTGAAGATTGTGCGCTGTTTTCGGCTAAAATTGGTGTAAAATGTGACGGAGAAGCCTCAGAGATCAAAGCTGGCTCACACTCGCTGTGACACGTAGCCTTGCAAACACACAAACACGGATCCTCAGATTTCATTTGCTGCATTTTTAACCTGGCACGCACACAAGTGCTTGAACAACCTCGCGCATGTATGATAGCACACACACACACACACATTTCTTATCAGTCACACCAAGCTCATTGCACAGCCCCAGGGCGATAAGCCTGAGCGTGAACGGTTTGTGCAAGAACCCCCCCCCCCCCCCCCCCCAACCCCCACAACCACCCGCCCCTTCCTCTCGCGTGCTCCTTACATAACACAAAACCACCCAGCCCTCTGGGGGGGTTGCCAGCAACACACCGCAGGTGCACGCACGTACATGTTTGCACGTACACGCACGCAGCCATCCACACTTCACTGAAATCGGTAGGATTTGAAGAGCAGACGTGCACTCCAGCTAAACAATAAGCATCATGACCCCATGATTTTATTCACTTGCACGCGTGATGGGACCTCACTGAAGGAGCATTTTTTCAAAAGGTGCTCCATCACTGCCGCACACAACCATCACTCTTGCTTATCTCTTTCTGTTTTTTTTCTTTTTTCTCACCCACATAACATTTTGACAGGGCATTAATGCCCACCCACCCAGCACCTTCCCGGGGAATCATTACCGGTTGAGGAAACACACCTCCATTTTAAAGAAATCTCGGACATGTTATGAAATTAACCCCAGAATTATGCACTCGACCGACCTTCACCGCCGCAGACATCACTCCCCAAGCATTTGAACGCGCATGTATTTTTAGTGCGGGGTAATGAATGCAGGCTCGTCACCAAGATAAAATGAGGTTCAATATCCTAGATGGAAAGTCATCTGTTGTGCGGCCCTTCTCATTACTTCCAGGACTTGGAATCCAAATGCAGCGAGGGGAAAGGGTGGTCTGCCCTGTGATGTGACTCATTTAAATGCTACGGATGCTTCGTTCCTTTCAATTTTTCTTTTTTTTTTCGCTCTCATCTCTTTCGCTTCCTCAATTTCTGCGAGTCTTTTTTCATTTGACCGCCTCATTATTTTCCCCTCTATCCTCCTTACTTTTGATTCCCCTGCCTCTTCCCACTCTCTTTTACGCCCACCATCTTCATTTTGTCCCCGATTTGCCACCTCCTTCTCCCGCCTTCTGCATTAGAAAATAAAAATTCACCTGGTGGAACCTCTCCCTTCCGCAGCTCAGATGACAGGGATTTTAAAAGATGAGAAGCCTTTGTGCTGTTAAAACGCGGAGGGATCGTACATGGTGAAAATACCCCGTTTTTATGTAATGATACATGTTAATGAAGCATGCATGGAAACCCCTGTCAAACCCAATTTTCTCTCGACTCCCAAGGTCGGTCAAAGGCCAAATCGGTTCGACTGTAGCTTTGGGAGGAAGCAGACTTGAAGTGTCCTTTGCAGTCAGTGTAGATCTGTTTTTTTTCTTTTTTTTTCTCACACTCCAAATCACCACGGCTTGGCGGTTATTCAGATTTTGGGGGGGAGGGGGAGCTGCCTTTTTGTCTGTTATTTTCTGCCTCATGGGGATGAGGCAGATGGCGAGGTGTCGTAATCTGACGTCGTCCACCGGGAAGCTCGGAATTCGCCAGCGGGTCCGTGAGTTAAGAGGTGCATGATTCACCGTAATCTCTCCGACCGACACAATTTTGTGTTACCCGAATTTGTCAGAAGGGGGTGATTTATCAGGCCGCGGGCTCTGGGTCAGGGGAAATAATGAAAAAAAAAGGAGATTCAGCACACTGATTCAGACACGACAAGCTGTCACTTCCACAGTGTTCGCAATGTGGATACACTGATTGCTTTTATCTGTGTTTCCAGCTGAAACAAAAAAAAGATGAATGAAAACTTGTGAATTTTGTGAAATCTGAACAGCAGCATATTGGTGAAATTTTCTATTGTCGGGGTCAAGTAAAAAAACAAAAAATAAAAAGGTGGCTAGCAAAATGGGATTTGACAAAAAGAAAAAAAAGAAATATCTTTTTACCTACATGCCACCTCTGTGCTTCAGTGAAAACCAGACAGATCTGGGTTTTGACTGGAAAACTGTCTAAGAGAGAAAAAAAAATGGTGACTGTTGAGACGTCATACTTTTATCCTTCTTCTTTTTCTCGTCTGGACTTTTGCTACTGTCCAACAAATATGTCAATGGAAGCTCTGTTAGGACAGGAACAATAACGCAATTAAATGATCCCATCCGGATCGAATCCCGCAGGCAAATGATGAAAAAATATTTCTAAATATTATAAGTTAAAATGATAATGATAACAGTAGGTTTTGCTAACTGTGTATCTGTATGCTACCAATGATAACCACCACGTTTCAAATGCATTATGTAGGTAGCTGTGACTGAAGTAGCTTAGCATTTAGCCGCGTGTACTTCAATTGTGAGAGGGCAATGAAGGACATGCAAACTATTGAGGCTCACGATTCCTTGAAGCAACACAAAGATTGCCGGGCATGCTAAACCACTGGCTAAGCTGTGATTGGATACTTAGAGTTCAGGGCGGCAACAAGGGGGTCAGGGAACTGGTGATCGGCCACTTCGGCAGTGAGGCGATTCGGTATGCAACTGACTACCTCTGCATGGCTGCTGGCCACATCAGATAAAACACTTAGACAATTACTGTCTTATCTTCTGTGGCGGTAGAAGAGCTTGGGGCCTCATTATGACCAGATTAGAGCGAGAAACAGAGTCGAGTCCCGCTCGCTCTTCACTCCCCGGTGACACTAACCATATTACAATCTTCACAAGGGACAGGCAATCTGATAGCTGAGAAGAACCGGTATCTCAACCTCTTGCCAGGAGCCTGCAGATTTTCTGCTGTTTGTTCCAAGATTGTGTTGTACATGAATTCATATAGACATATATACATAGAAAAGTGTTTCAAGGAGAAAGTCCACTTTGACTGTGAACTTGTTGAAGCTTCACAGAAAAATCCTCATTACCATTTCTGTCCATCTTTCCTCACAATTCAGACACAGATATCGTCGCTCCACCAAAACACTGTAGTTCCTCTTAGGGCACCCCCTTGATATCTCCCACCCAAATGAGGTGGAGAATCCCTCCGGTATGTTCCTACAGGGTCTCCTGGCACACACTTAGCACACCTCTGGCAGGAAGTCTAAGCATCGTAGTGAGATGCCTAAAACGACCTCAGCTGTCTCCTGAGTAGCGTCAGTTTTACCCGCAACTCTTGCTTGAATGTATGAGTATCACATCCTTGTCTCTGAGGTTGAGCCAACGCTAAGAAAACCCCCGGCTCTCTATCTGTGCCTCCACCCCAAGCAAGCCGGCACAGATGAGTGCGAATCTACCGGCAGCCCGAGAGCATCGCCCTCCGGCCCGGCTCTTTGCTGCCATAAGCAGATCTATGCAGCGCGTGCATCACCAACGATCCTGTTCCGACATCTAACTCGCGCACCATCTTGCCCCGAGGTACATGAAGTACCTCAACTCTTGACCCAGAGGGAAATGAATCCCTGTATTTCTGAGACTTGGACGTGCTGATTATCCCGAAGATGCGGCTTCCCACACGATACTATCTGACAAGAAAGACAAAACAATATCATCTGCAAAAAGAGAAATACCCCCATGCTCCCTTGGAACACCCTGAGGACACCATCACTCCTAGAATCCTCTGGCATTGGGTTCGTAATTACCCAGTAATGTGAAAACAATCTTAAGTCCTCCGGATATGTCTTCGGTAAATCTCATTTACACCTGCTGCCTCTTCGTTAACAAACTCCGTAACCGCGTCAGAAGCCTCCACCAGAGAAGGACTCCACCGCCACCGCCAGCGGGTGTGTCTGCTGGGAGCTCCTCCGACATTCCTTCCACTGGCCAAAAATGCTCAAAGTAAAGGTCTCCAGCTCTCGGCCCATGCAGCTAATAGAATTCTCGGTGCAAGAAAATACACCTGAAATCAATCAATTAATAGTTGAGCGATAGCGTTTCCCTTTTTTTTAATCTATTTTGGTGAGTCCCGACTTTTTTCGTTATATCAACCCACCACACACGCACTCATACCCCGGAAGGCATATGTGATTCATGCCAAATCCTTATCAGCAAAAGCAAATTTCTTTCAGGACTGACTCGATATTGACGTCTTAGTGCAAGTTTTTCATTGAGATTTTGTCTTACCATTAATCATCAGTAGAACATGAGTAATAGTTGAAAGTAAAATTGTACCTAAAACAATATCCATCGATATTTTTTCAATTCCCAAATCTGTTTTTCTCAGCCTCTCTTTTGTTCTTGTTTGGGAACCACAGATTTAATCAAACTGAGCTCCTCGGCAATCCATCCTCTGTATTTGTGTCCAATACGTTGTTCTTTTGACCCCATGGGTCCAGACTACTACTGATATAAAGTCAATGTTGGAATAAGGAGTACAATGGCAATGAAATAAAAGCAAATAATAGCACTGTAATAATCATGATAGCAACAATTATGACAATCATGATAACAATAATAAGAACAGTTGCTCCAGTTTCCTCTCGTAGTCCAAAAACACATCGTAGGCTCATTGGAGGCCCCAAATTATCCACTTATGGATAATGAATGAATGTGCAGCAATAATAATAATTCTAACAATAGAATACCATAGAGACAATATTTTAAAGGCAGAAATAAAAAAAAAGATGTGAATTAAGAGTTGCTGTCACATCTCCTGAAGCCTTCCTTTCTGTTTTTTCCTTCGCTCCCTTTTTCATGTGCCCGCAAATTAAAAGTCACTTGGAGCTTCAACAATTGCGTTTGAAAGGATGATGAAATCTTTAAGCCGCCACTCGTCGCACATGGTTCTGTCACACACACACACACACACACACACACACACACTATATCTCTCTCCTTTTCCCTTTGTCATTTTTTATTTTACGGTCCGTTCCTCCCCTGGCTGCTTGTTACTCTGCCTCTCTTCCTCTCCAGGCAGCGACGGCTGGCTGTTTGTGTCTCTATTCTTGCATGTCCTTACATTTCTTCCGGTGTTTTTTCTTTTTTCTTTTTGTCTATTTTTTTCTTCTTTACTCGCTGAATACCGACCGGAGTTAAATTCGACTTGTCACTGACTGTCTGGACGCTGTGACAGCCGATGACAGCCCCTGGCGGCATTATTAGCTGTCTAATCAAAAGCCAGTTAGCCTTATTATTTTTTATCCATATAAAAAGGGTTTATTCAACCTTATGAAGCACCACGAAGAAATTGCAAATATAGAGTTTAATTAAACAACTCAGTAGGTATTAAGTAGCTTGCAGTTACATGTGGCACGTACTTTGAGTCCCTGTGGCGAGAGACTTAATGTCTTTGGTGACTTTATATCTCCAGACAAATCATGTTTGTGTACAAAAGCCTTAAAACTAAATTCCAATTGTATTTTGTCTAACATGAGTGCTACTGTTAATCTTAATTTTAGCATTTTAGCATTCATCCGTTGATAGCCAGTCAACGGATGAATGCTAAAATGCTGAACTAAGATGGTCAAATTGAAATAGGTTTCATTAATTTGTTGACGGTTAGCATCCTCACGCTAGTCAGCAGCTTTGTCCTTCAGCAACACAGATCCCATATATTGATTTTTTTCTATTCTTTTTCTTTTTCTTTTTTCTATTCCCTGTTTTATTTGTTGGATATCAAAATTGTCAATATTATCATCTGGAAAATAGGAGGAGTAGCGTTCTGAGATTGGGGATTTTTTACAACAGTCGCAAGTCCAAAGTTGTTTTACCAAGACAATGACATAATTAAGTAGAAAACGTTGAGAACAAACGTTGAAAACAAAACAACACATGGATAACGGATGCAAAATTTACACTAGCTTCCATATTAACTCACATGGAAATGATCTTCATCAACAAAGCAGGAAGTAATTTAGATTAAATGAATCTAAGGGATGAGGTGATCAATATTATCCTGCTGCGCTGACATCAATCCTCTAAAGCAGCGATCCCCAACCTTTTATGGGGCCGGTTTGATGTCAAAAAATATTTTCACGGACTGGCCTTTAAGCTGTGGTGGATAAATATATACTAATATTAAAATATAAATATTTACGCTTTTTTCTTTCCTATTTCCTATTTCGAAATACTCCAAAGCCTTGTTTTTTTGATGCAGGGTGCTTGGTCTCCAAGTGGCGAAGCAGTTGTGCAGGCTTCATTGCCTCATTGGAGAGCCGCTCGGCACATATCATGCAGAGTGGGTTTGGTGCGTCAGAATCACCTGTCGCGATAATCCACGTTTTAAGTAGGTCTCCTGGGATTGTCTGTTCAATGCAGCTTTCTTTATCTTAGTGATCATAGGCTCTTCTTCTGTCTCCTCACTGCACTTTTCCCCCTTTGCAATGAAAGAAACTTTCCAAAGACATCTGTTTTTCACTCATTTTGCTAGCTTGTGGGTTTAATATTAGTGTTAATGTACCATGTGACCGAGACAAGCATCCTGGCTTGCATCAAGAGTGAGTCATAGACAGATGTAACAGAGAGAATTTGGTCATTTTTCAAAATAAATCATTGTTCAGACTCGGATAATAAATAAAACACACATATATTAAGTTATTTATTCTTTCTGGTCCACAGCTCGGGCGTTGGGGACTGCTGGACATTTCTCTAATTATATATGTCACTTTCAAGGTAGTCATGGAGATAGGAGATATTCAAATGTGCTCAAAGGCAACACTGAGGGAATCACATGAAAATATGTCTGATCTCTGCTGTTCCAGACTAAAAATTACGTCATTTTCTTTATTTTTCCTCCTCCCCTGTCACTATCCCCCCACCCCTTTCCCACCCTCCTCCCTCTCTGTGCAGACCATGCTGACTGCCATCTCAATGAGTGCCATCGCAACCAATGGAGTAGTGCCAGGTGGGTGAGCAGACGCTGGCGCCGCGACCGTCGTCGCTGTTTGAGGCCGAAAATTTCTCTTTCACTGATTGCTTTTGGCACATTTCAGGAAGCGCAGCTTGAACCCCCCACCCCCCTCAAAAAAAAAAACAGTAAAGCAGAATCTTATGCAATCTAACTTGTTGTCACATAACATTGCACCACACCTGGAGTCAACTCCAGATGTTTTAACTGCTTAACTTATCACAGGTTACCATAGGAAGAGCCTATGCAGCTTTGTTTTTTTTCTATTTTTTTTTTTTCAAGCCTTCTGATTCAATTGTCCAATTACTTTTGCTTCCTTGAAAAAGAGTCGGCCATGTATTAAAGAGATATAATTCCTAAACCCCTGCACAAATTTGAATGTGAATACTCTCATATTACATCTGAGAGTCTGCACTTTAATACCATATTCATCATATAATTGTATCCTGAATATGTTTTCAGCTAAAATAACAAAACTTGTGTCACTGTCCAAATATTTCTGAACCCAACTGTTGTATAAGAAGGTGTTAGTAACATAGAAGGTGATTTAGGAAGGACATAAAACAATAAATAAGCACAATGAAATGCTGTGAATGAAAGATGTTGCGGGAATAAATTTGCAGTAGCGCAATAGAGAGGGTTGTAAATTGGCAGGTAAACAGTCGGTGAATCTGTATGTTGTCAAATAATAAGGCGAGCAGTCACTTGTTAAGGTAAATAATGCACCGCATTTGGCACTTTGTCACTTTTATTGTTTTAATTTTCTTTGTTTTAAATCTGTATTTTTATATATATATGTACAGTGTTGAGTAAAGCGTGTTATTCTTATTATTTTAAAATGTTACAAATTTTCATGGTTATCTAACAACAAATGAAGCGTAGAATTCAAGAAAGCCAATCTTTAATTAGCGTATACAAGTCACGGGTAAATAAAAAATTTCATCCAGGTCATGGACTCTTGTGGAAAAACATCTGCGGCAGCACTCATCCTTACATCGTGTTTCTTTCCCCTGTCGTTTCAGCGGGAGGCTCCTACTACATGATCTCCCGTTCGCTCGGCCCTGAGTTCGGAGGAGCGGTGGGGATCTGTTTCTACCTCGGGACCACCTACGCCGGCGCCATGTACATCCTGGGGGCCATCGAGCTCCTCCTGGTGAGAGAACACCCCATCAATCTGCGTTGCCTAGCTACAGCACCAACGCTCCCCATCAACACTTACAGGTTGTGTGTGTTTGTATGGGGGAGGCACCTCTTTGGACCCACCTATTGTATAAACACTTTGTCGGGATCGGTAGTCCCCTCTGACATTTTTACTGTTCCTTTTTTATGTCCAGAAGTGGGATGGGGTACCAGTCGGGTTAAGGTTAGGCGTTAATAGGTTGCGGTCAGGGTTTAGATCAGGGTAAACGTTGTGGAAGGAAGTGAGACTTCACATCTGAAGACAGATAGCAACACAAAACTGTTTTTTTTTTTTTTTTTTTAACTTAAAATCACTATTAAAGACCAAAGTGCCTTTTGTGCGGTCATCCCACAACGGCAGTTCACCTGTTCATTCATGGTGCTTTAAGACCTCAGCTAAGCTAAACAGAAAATGATGGGGTGGTTTATCGGAGGCTGACCACCCAATCACCACTTTTCTGTCGCCCGCATTGAACCAGCACAATCATTGTCTGACCACTCTTGTCATGGTGATGACAGTGTTGACTCACAGGAGGAGGCCAACACCTTTGTGCTCCAAATACAGTCTCGCTACAAGATAATAAAACCCCTCCGACTAAATTATGGCTGGAGTACCTACACAACGGTCCTTTCTGCCGTGTTTATCCGATGTCATTGGTCATCAGTATTGTTGAGGACCCTGAACAAAATGGTCGCAGGGACAATCAGCCGCCGCGCAGAAACTGGGCTTTTGCACTTTTTTTTTCATTTTGTTTTGTTTTGTTAACAAGTGATAATAAGGTTTCTTTTCGGGGAAGCGCTCAGGCCAGGCCCAATAATCCCAAGAGTGAATACCGCTGTCATTCGCAAAGGATGAAAGCTGGATGTTGGAGGAGGTTTTTTTCTTTTCCCCTTTTTCTTCATGTCATTTGACTGAAATGTTGGCGTCAAAACAAAGGCCCGGGGTTGAAGTCGTTCCTGTAGTTCACGTCGAGCCTCTCGATCGTTCCCGTTTTGTGACCTCGTTCCTAATCCTGCCTGTAAAGCTTTGATTAGGTCTTTTTTTGTTTGTGTGTCGAGGTAAAAAATAAAAACATTAGAGCAGCAGCTCGACAAGAGTGTCACCAATTCCTTTGCGGGTCCCGTTTTTTGTGAATATTCTCGCATCTCGTTTGTTTTCCTTCCTTTTTTTTTATCCATCACCTGTCCCTTTGTCAAACCATCAGTTCTCAGGCTCCACTCATCTCTTTTTTTAAGTATTTTTTTGTTATTTAATTCATGTATTTAAAAACTGATCAAAATGTCAACTCATTGTCTCGGCTCCTGTGGGTCAGAAGATTTCTTTTTCTCTCAGTTGCTTCCTTTCAGGAGTTTCCACAGCCAATCATCTTCCTCCATCGAACCCTATTCTCTACATCTTCTACAAACATGTACACATCCTTTTTCACTCCACACATAAACCTCCTCTCTGGCCCCCCTTTAGGCCTCCTGCCGGCAGTACCAACCTCGTCATCCTTCCACCCAGATCTTCACCATCCTTCCTCCATGCATGTCCAAACCATCTCTGTCTGACTTTATCTCCAGAACATCTAACACGTGCTGTTCCTCTATTGGGCTCATTCCTCAACATCTTCATCTTTGCCTTATGTCTTCTCCTCATTGTCTCTGAACATGTCTCATCGTCTTGTATACCCTTCGTCCAAAAGACCAAGGGGTTATAAAACATGCTGAGTAGATCGTCTGTGTCATCGGTTGCTGCGGAAACGCTGCAAGAACATATGGACCTCTTGTTCTCTTCGGCATTATCATCACAGGCTATATTACATTGGTCACTGTAATAATGACAGGTCTGCAAAAACCACCTCCTCCACTCCACATTCTGGTTTTCTTTATTTGAATGAACGCTTTAAATAAATAACATTTATACTTTTACGTGATCAAGGGTTTACTTTTGGATCATCGAAGTGTCCAGACATCATGCGGGCTCTCTGAACGTCCGTGCAATGCGATCTCGTAACGGCCGGGTCATTCGTAGATCGCGAGGAATGAGAGCTTCCTGGAAAAGAGCCTTTGAGATTTCCACAAGAATTCAGACAAAATATGGATGTTTAGATTTTGGATTTCGGCCCCACAGACACAGAAATGAACCCTGCGCTTTTTTTTTTTTTTTTTTTTATGAAAGCATAGTTCCTCTCCTTGTTTGTTTTTTTTCAACCCCCCACTGTGCTTCAAAGCTGT
Organism: Fistularia commersonii; assembly: GCF_037954325.1. Lineage (NCBI taxonomy): Eukaryota > Metazoa > Chordata > Actinopteri > Syngnathiformes > Fistulariidae > Fistularia > Fistularia commersonii. Next base: position 12,262,645 of record NC_141290.1, read on the forward strand.
TTTCCTCAAGCTGCGCTCTGCACCACCAGTTCTGATCAGTTGACGAAATTGCAACGATCTTTCATCTCCATCTCCATCTCCCGCCTCCTCAACAGCTTTTTTTCACAATTTCTCCTCCACTGCAGTTCCCAATGCTGCATGGAGTATTGGCTAATTGTGTAAATACTGCATTAGGGAGAGATCAAGAGTCTGGCGGAGTAGACGGACCCCAACACTTTGGCCCACAGTTATCAATGTACCAGAGTGTGCACTTTGTTTTTTTTTTGTTTGGTTTCTTTTTTTTTTTTTAGTTCTCTGTTATTCTCTCTGCCTCTAATGGATATGCAGAGTTTGATCATGCCTGGAGGTTAATTCTGTCTTCTGGGTCAAAGCTGGCTTAGTTTCCATTGTAAAATAACAATCCCCGCAGAATTGTAAGGAGCGGAATCAGAGAGGGCCTGATTTGAATATGTTTCATCCTTCCACCCGAGCCAGGAATACAAACCGACGCTGCTATTTTAGGCGGCGTGAACAGTTCACGAGGAAGCGGGGAGATTTGTTTGCCCGGTGATACGCCGTTCTCAGTGCCAGGTCAGCATCTCTCCAGTCAAATGGCCAAGCTGAGATGCGGATCCCCTTGATTTTCTTCTTGCTCCCTGTGCCGATTAAACTGTTTTGGCCTGAAATTAAGGGATTATTTAATAAAAGAGGAATTTCCACACTTATGTAACAGTCCTGTCATGATTCCTCTAAAGCCGATGACAGATAGGCACGCTAATTAGGGTTCGCGTGGTGGAACTGGAGTAAAAGTGTAAAAACGGCATGTTGTTCGGAATATTCATACCGTCTTTTGAGTTCTTTAATTAAACTAGATTACATTCGTAGTCAGTGAATTGTGTTCGCCGCTTTGAGCGTGAAACTGTTTCACACCTTTTTGATATGTATTCTTCTTTTTCCACCTTTATCTTCTCCCCTGCGGGGGTGAAATTCATTACTTCCAACGATGGGACTTTGTATGGGAGGCCTTTGACCTGGAATCTGACAGTTTGAATCCTCAGACAGGCTTTTGGGTTGGAGGAGGGTGAGAAGGAAAACCGGATGAGTAATGCTCAAAACAAGCAGCCGCCAAGGAGCACCTTGGCAACGGTAATATTCCTCATAAAGGCGGACAATGAAATAACAATGTCTCTCTGCTGCAGATCTACATCGTTCCAAAAGCGGCGATCTTTCCCCTGGAGGGCCTTGAGGGCGCAGAGGCAGAGGCCGCCCTGCTGAACAACATGCGCGTCTACGGAACCATCCTGTTGACCTCCATGGCGACGGTGGTGTTCGTTGGCGTGAAATACGTCAACAAACTGGCCTTGGTCTTTCTGGCTTGTGTCATCCTCTCCATCCTGGCGGTCTACGCCGGGGTCATCAAGACGGCCGTTGATCCTCCCGTCTTCCCGTAAGCATCGCCGGCCTTCCCAGGCTGACCACATGGGGGGGCGGCTTCCAATGGGAAGATTGGGAATTTCATTCCCGCCACCTATCCTCTAAATGTAGAACATGTGAAGGGTTGAATGTCTTCCAGTTTAAAACTCATTGAAAGCGCAATATAAGCAGGCAGTCCATATCTGGAAGGTGGGGCCTTGAAGGTAGCCTGCAACAACCCTTTCTCAATAACTAAAATGTTTGCTTTTCATTATAAGCTTCTTTTATTGACATTTAAATATCAAGGATTTATGATATAGGTAGCAAATATATTCACTATGACAATTTTTATGATATCCATTTTGGTAATTATTTTGATATAATTTTTTATTGGTCACCATCATTAAGCCAGGATGCACAAACTTCATGACCTAACTACTACATAGTGTCTTATATTTATATAATAATTTCTCAATTTCTATTCCTATATCCACAATTTCATATACTCCTTTCTTTATGATTTGTTTTTATGTGCAAGGAAAAATATAGTATGATGCTTCATCTCAGTGCTAATTGCAGCTAGTGTAGTTTTTTTCTTTATTTGTAGATGCATGCTTGTGCTTGTGTGTGTGTGTGTGTGTGTGTATGTATGTATGTATGTGTGCGTGTGCGTGTGCGTGTGTTAAGGGAGATTTTTATGATCTTGAGTTATAAATCTCTCTAAAGCACTCAGACATGCATTTACTTCGATCACTTTCAGCATATTTATTTGTACATTCATTTCTTCGGGACCATATCCACTTGTGTAATTCAGTAACAACGATATCAAACACGTACAAGGACAGATATTCAACTGAAAGATAATTCAATTCGGGACAATTTAATTTCACATTTTTGATTAAATCGTCCCCACTTATATACGGTTTTCACTATTTTTAATTTCAAAGCGCTTTTCACCGGATTGCATTCGCACTCTGATGGGGGGAGTCAGTGTCAAGCCCGAGGACAGATGGGAATCAAACCGACAAATTTTGTATCCCTTTTTGATATATTTTTTTCCTTTGTCATTTAAGTATTGAATATTGAATAAATGCTGTGGAGGGAGATAATGGGATCAAGTGTCCTCTAAACTTGGTTGTGTCCCTGCCACAAGCGAAAGCGTTACACACACACACACACACACACACACACAAACAAACCAATATTATGAATCACTTGTGTCCTAACTGACCTTCTCTGATTGTTTGTTCCCTACCAGCGTTTGCGTCCTGGGGAACCGTACATTGATCTGGAAGACTTTCAGCGTGTGTGCCAAAACCATTGAGACAGCAAACGGGACCGTCACCACCCAACTGTGGCGCATGTTCTGTGATTCGCCGTTCCTCAACGCAACTTGTGACAAGTACTTCGCTGCCAACAACGTGACTCAGATCCAGGGCATCCCGGGTGTCACTAGCGGAATCCTAACAGGTCGGTTTTCCCCCCCAGCCCGGGGTCCGCGTGCAAACCAAACGCCATTCTGTCATTTCCAACGGTGAGCGCGCTCACACATACATAAATTTGGTCTCCGTCACCGGTTGTGTTCCTGTCATGCAGAAGAGATGCGCTGATGGCGTCTGTTCGCCGCATGAAAGTTAACAGTGAAACAAATTCAAAGTCTGCATTGAATGAAATTTCAGATTTTGACCTTTATCTCTCACGTTAGCAAGAACTCCAATCCAATATACAAACTTTTTTTTCAATATATTAATATAATGATCTATTGATGGACCTCGACCTTTAAAAATAAATCGATAAAGAACTTTTTGTTTTTTTTCCCAGACTAAAGCCTTACCTAATACTGCCATTTTAACCTGTATTATTTTTCATGACAGAATAGAGAGCTTTAAGGCATTTTTAAAAGGGTATATAATTTATGGAAAGGCACAGTGTTTAGCACCTTCGCCTCACAGCTATAAAGTGGCCGGTTGGATTCCGACAGAGGGACCTTTCTGTGTGGAGTTTGCATGTTTTCCCCATGTCCACTTGAGTTTCATCCAGGTTGAGTCCAAACACATGCAGCAGACTTATTGGAGATGATAAATTTCCCAGACATGTGAATGAGACGGTAAATGACTGTATGTCTGTTTAATGAATGAATGAATAAGTACATCATTTAGCCTCCCCTTTTCAATCTAATGCAGGGACAGATAATGTGCGTAGTGCATAGGACTATATAATGAATGAATGAATAAATCCATAAATTCCCCTCAACTTTTCAATCCACATTAGAATTCTAATTGGCTCTTTTACTTTGCATTTTTAATTTATAAAACTAAAGGGATTGCACCAAAATGGTAAACTTGTGGTGGTGTGGCACAGAGGGTTAGAGCTCCTGCTCCTGCTAGCCTGCCAAAGTGTTGTTGAGCAAGACACTGAACCGCTAACTGCTCCCCTGGTGCCGCTAAGTGGCGTGAAACAGCTCATGGTTTATCCATGATGGGTTAATGCAGAAATGAATTTATCGCAATGGACCAATAAAGTAGAATTTAAAAAAAAAATTGAAAATGTGCAGTTTCCTACAGACTCCAGTGACCCTGCCTGAAAAAGACACAGCGAGAAAGAAAGAAAGAAAGAAAGAAACAAGATCTCGAAATATGTAATGAGGTGTACAAAGAAGCTCCATGCCATTATACCTTATATTATACTTTCTTTCATTGCATTTTACGGCTATAACTGAGCAATTTCTCACTGACTGCCATTGCCAATTGTGGATGCTTTCTATATTTTGCAGGCAGCCAGTGATTCCAGGAAAAGTTCATGCATTCATGCGTTCGTTTTTCAGCTTCGGGCGAACCCAAACTGCAGGCCAATAAGAGCCCATGGCCATCTTAAGCCCTTTTTTCACTCCAGCATTCAGCTGTGCAGCTTCAAATTAGATTTTATTTTCCAAGACTGTGCTTCACTTCACATGCAATTACCCTGAATGCACTTCATGATGTAGTGTCAGTTGTTCCTGCAAAGTAGCAGCACTATGTTGTAGTAAGATGTCACTATCCACTTGCAGACTGTGTAGGAGCATCAAAATCTTAATGAAAATATAAATTACGGAATTGCAGCCAAAGTACTGAGCAAATTAACCTGGATGTGAAACACCCTAATATTATAATGTGTGTCTGTCATGGTTTGTTGCTCTGAATGATTATAATTACCATAATAAAATCCTTAAATGCATCCTACTCCTTCTCTTTCCCTCATAAATGTAAATTTTTTTGTTTTTTTTTAATCTGCAACACAAGATGTTTTCTGTGTCACTGTGCTTACAATTGGTATTTCTGATCCAGAGGTTGGCTTTCTTGACATCTGATGTCACAAAATCTCTTCCCCTTCATTTTGAGTGGGGAAGTTTTATACACGTGTCTTTGAGCCTGCGTGTCATTTCATAAAGCGAAACTCAAATATTCAGGAGCAGGAGCGAGACCAAAAACACACTTTGTCCAGAGGGCGTCTTGGAATTGGGTTAAATCATCCAAAAATATGTAAAGCGGGCTGCAGTCTGATCACGTTCATGGCCTTTTAATAAAAAGAAAAAAATGAATGAAGCCATTCCTGGGCACAATAATCATTTGCCTCTTCCTCTTTTGCTCATCCAGAAAACCTGTTTGGAACTTACTACGAGAAAGGGGATCTGATTGCCAAGACCGACATGGACTCAGTGGAGGACCCAGATGATCCTCTGACCAACGCAAACCGCTACGTGTTGGCGGACATCACAAGCTTCTTCACGTTGCTGGTTGGCATTTATTTCCCCTCTGTGACAGGTAAAAATTTTTTTTTTTTTTTTTTTTTTTAAATCTTGTCTTGTAGAAGTTAAAACTATAGCTCTTGATTTTCCTGGTCCGTCACCGCATCATCTTGGCTCTCTTCCCAGGGATCATGGCCGGGTCCAACCGCTCGGGAGATCTGCGTGATGCTCAGAAGTCCATTCCCATCGGCACCATCGCCGCCATCACCACCACCTCCACCGTCTGTATCCGCTCAGTGCCGCCCCCCGTTGGACGACACAGATCACTACACACTATGATTAGAAGTTATAACCCTGCTTGCCTAAAGCCTTTTTTTTTTCTTCTGTGATCATACGGAAGATGGGATTTTTGTTTTCTTAGGCGCATACGAAGCCGGTGTAAACGTCGGCATTGACCAGCGGAGCGGCCGTGGCGAGCATCTTTCCATGAATCTGGAACAAATCTGCTCGTAGGACTGATCTTGATAAATTTGATTAGGACTTCTAATCGCATCATCTGGGCTGCTTATGCAATCACAAGTCAATAAAGCAGAGGGATATTAGTTACATTGTCATTGATCTCCTGGATATTATCCTAAACCATATTGATTGAGGTTATTTTTTTTGTAGCCCAAATTAAAGAGTTCTTCTATTTTTTGAAATAAATCTGCTCCTGACGCTTCAACAACTTTACACAAACGCGTGAATTTGCAGCATTTCTACCTTCCCCTTGTGCCAGACACCCGCTCCGTGCTGCTTCAGTTGTCTAAGGTTTAAGAGTCTGAGCTATTGATTTGTCCAATAACTGACTCAGGGGGAGAAAAAACAAAAAAAAGATGGAGGAGCTCCCCCCGTACACGATACACATTGAAAATAACAAAACTAGTGGGAAAACACGCTAATTCATTGACCCAAACAAGGATCAAGCACAGAAATTAATCGAACAAACAAAGCTGCCAGGGTCCCATCTAGGCTATGCCGACATTTCTATGCCATCACATGTCTCGGGCATCTTTATTTAAGAGTTTTTGAAGTGAAATGTTTGAGAAGCTTTTAAAATGTGAGACAGTGCTTTGTTTTCCTGATGCGCAAATGCTCAGACATGTCCAGCGTGGTTCTCTTTGGCGCCTGCATCGAGGGTGTGGTCCTCAGAGACAAGTAGGCCAGCCGGCTTCAACAAACGTTCTTCTTGCAAGCCGCTTTAGTGCGTTGAGGATTCATAAGGTTGTTCTGTCAACTCAGGTTCGGGGAGGGGGTCCACGGGAACTTGGTGATCGGCACACTAGCATGGCCGTCGCCGTGGGTGATCGTCATCGGCTCCTTCTTCTCCACTTGCGGGGCGGGTCTGCAGAGTCTGACGGGAGCTCCCCGCCTCCTGCAGGCCATCGCCAAAGACAGCATCGTACCTGCCCTCCGGGTCGGTCTTGTTACGCCTCCCTCATCATTTTATTTTGTTTTAAATAACGAAACTAAAAACTCTGACAAAGTGGCAGCAGTGACATCATGTTTTCTCCCCCTGCAGATCTTTGGCCACGGAAAGGCCAACGGAGAGCCCACATGGTCCCTGCTGCTGACGGCCTTCATCTGCGAGAGCGGCATCCTCATCGCCTCCCTCGACTCTGTAGCTCCCATCCTCTCCATGTGAGAACAACAGGATAAATCTTAATTTAATTTCTTTTTTTTTTTCGTAAGAATAAGCAATAGGAGATGTCAAAGTAGCCGGTCCCGTGTTATTTCTTAAACGATGCAAATGCCAAATTTTATGGGCTCAGGATTTGGTTCGTCGCACAAAAGGGCAGCCTGCCTCTTTGCTTTCCAACTTCGTGCAAACTGCAGTGAACGCGACAGATATTGAGAGGGCATTTTCCGTATTTTCCATGTTTTGTTAAGTCCCCTTGATTTTAATGGAATTTTTTTTTTTTTTTTTTTTGTGTGTGTGTGTGTGCATGCGTGTCCTGCAGGTTCTTCCTGATGTGCTATATGTTTGTGAACCTGGCCTGTGCCCTGCAGACGCTGCTGAGGACGCCCAACTGGAGACCCCGATTTAAATTCTACCACTGGTCCGTGCGTTGGCTTTTTATTCTACTTGATGAAATCTGTACTTTTCATCTCACCTGTCCTCGTCTCTGTCTCTTCAGGGCTCTGTCCTTCCTGGGGATGAGCTTGTGTCTCACGCTTATGTTCCTCTGCTCCTGGTACTATGCCATTGTCGCCATGGCAATAGCCGGGTCTATCTATAAGTATATCGAGTTTGCAGGGTGAGTGGAGCGCAGCCTCAGGAGAGGTTGGTTTCGATGGCTGCCTTTGGCGGCTGCGTGTCGGCTGTTTGCGAGTCCTCAACGTGAGTTCTGCGCGCCGGTTTACTGAACTCAGAGGAAAGAGCACTTTAAAGTTTCCAGCTTTTGTATTGTGACTTTTCAACCCATCTGAGTCTGGTTTCTCACCTCGCTCTTCCCCTAAAAAACAGTTTAGCCAAAACCTTTTCTTCATGGAAAAGCTCCCTGAGAACGGGCACTACATAACTAGCACGTACAGACACACACAGACACACACATCCTATTTTTTTTGAGAAGAAATCACTTTGGAACAAAAATAGAAATGTTAGTATGTTCTCAATAAAAACAGACATAATACAAACAGGGATGTTATCTGAAAAAGTCTAAATAAAAGAAAATACCGAAATTTATAATTGTCCCATAATAATGGCGCAGCAATGATGCTGCAATGTCGAAACCCTTTACACACACCATGTTGTCCTTATTGTGTGTTGACGTGACTCGGGCCCGAGTGCTCGTCGCACCCAGCAATCGGTAAAAAAAAAAAAAAAAACGTGATCACCGCTTGTTTCCTCAGTGCGGAGAAAGAGTGGGGTGACGGGATCCGCGGACTATCCCTGAGTGCCGCGCGCTACGCCCTCATGCGGCTGGAAGAAGGCCCCCCCCACACCAAGAACTGGAGGTAGGGCTTGACACACACACAAGCTGGATACTAAAATTGCTGATTGACATTGTTATTCCTGTACTTTTCTGACACCCCCCCCTCCAGGCCCCAGCTGCTGGTGCTGGTTAGCACAGATAGCGAGCAAAACGTGGAGCAGCCTCGTTTGTTTTCCCTGACCAACCAGCTGAAGGCGGGCAAAGGTCTGACCATCGTCGGAACGGCCCTGGAAGGCACCTACCTTGAGAACTACGACCAGGCCCAGCGGGCGGAGCAGGTCCGGCAGCCTCACTTGGAGCTTCCATCATTGATACATCTCAAAACAATGAATTTTTCTCTGAGATAGTTTCATTAATATTTCAATCATTTTTCACATTTATAGACTATTATTGCACCAACCCCATCTTGGTTAAGATGAATTTATGTTTCTGTTGTCATTTTTTCTTTATTTTAGAAACAGTATTTTACCAAGTTTGTAATTCTCATTTATTTTAGAAACAGTATTTTACCAAGCGTGTCTTGATAAAAACGTTTATATTGATATTTAGTTGTAATTTTTCTGGTTTTGAGGACATTATTTTACCAAGCATTTCTTGGTACAGATAATTATTGAGATTATTGTTGTAATATTTCAGACTTTAGAAACTGAATTTTACCAGGTGTGTCTTGGTCAAAGTAATGATATTAATATTTTGGTCATAATTTTTCAGATTTTAGAAACATTAAATTACCATGGGATGAAAATAAGTATATTGTTATATATAACAATTATATATATGTTTTGGTTTTAGATTTGTTTTTCAGATTTTAGAAACATTATTTTGTCAAATACAATATAATATTTGTTGTTGTTTTTTTTTTTGTGTTTTAGAAATATTAAACAATTTATAAAAGAGGGCTTTCAGTTCAAAGGGATTTTTTCTCATTTTAATTTCAAGAGTGAAATTCTCATTTATGCAGTTATTAAATGCTTTCAAGGGTAATGTTAAAAAGCCTGAATAGAAAAGAACCAACATAAAGCTCCCACTGCTATCAGAAATTGCTCTGTAATTGCTTTTGAGATTCATAACAGTTCCCACATTTCCTAGGCACTCCACAAACTGATGGAGACAGAGAAGGTCAAGGGCTTCTGTCAGGTGACCGTGTCCTCCAACCTGCGCGACGCCACCTCCCACCTGCTCCAGGTCAGCGGGCTGGGGGGGCTGAAGCACAATGCCGTGCTGGTCTCCTGGCCCCGCAACTGGAAGCAGGGAGACGAGCACCAGACCTGGAGGAACTTCGTCGGTGAGTCTCCTGATTGTGGGTTCGGGAAAAAAAAAAGCACGAGAACTTATGAGACCTTTCGAAAAGCCTGAAATACAAATGCTCTGGCTCCGCCTCTGGTAAAAACAGAGAATCTGGGGGTCCGGCATTTTTGTAAAAGCTCATCCGGCTATTCAACCTTTCCAGCTGGAGCGTGAAAGGAAACATCTCTTCTACCAAACAGGATTCTTCTGGTGAACAACAGAATTATTCTTTCAGAACCATCCAAAAAGATCCAGAGATGCAGTCAGAAGATGGAACACTTAATCAAACATCTCACCAATTTATTTCGCTAAAAAAAATGGGTAGTCTCAGATTCTGCATATAGAAAGAGATTAAATAAATATAGAGGAAGATATAAGCAGTAATGAATAAATGACTGTTATATCTATTAATCTGTGTGTGTGTATGTGTATTTGTGTGTGTGTGTGTGTGTGTGTGTGTGTGTGTGTGAGAGAGAGAGAGAGAGGGAGAGAGATTTGTGCGTATGCAGTGTGAGCAAGTATAAGACCAGAAATGCACCTTAATTTGGTTGTGTAGCACTTCACAATGACAATCAAGGTTCTCCATTTCTATTTTCTGCAGGTTTTATGTTAAAAATTATTGCTGTGCCAATGCTAAATTCTTTAGGTCAAACAAATATGTTTTATTTGTTTATTTTGTTTTTTACAACACACAAATTTGTCAAAAATTATTAGAAATGTGCAAATGTTAAAAGCGATACGCATGTGTCTCCCTGCAGAGCTGGTCCGAGAAACCACCACCGCCCACCTGGCTCTGCTGGTACCAAAGAACATCTCTGCTTTCCCGTCCAACGGCGAGCGCTTCACGGAGGGTCACATTGACGTCTGGTGGATAGTCCACGATGGAGGCATGCTGATGCTGCTCCCCTTCCTCCTCCGCCAGCACAAGGTATCTCATTCGGGCCAGATTACTAAAAGCAAAGTGATCTTTCGGGTCGAAAGATGTCCAAGCTAATTGGTTTTTATTTACATTTATCACCGGATTTAATTGTCTCTCCTATCTGTACATCATCAGATAGGAGATATTACAAACAAACGTTCAAATTTGTCAATCCATAACATTAACTCTCTTTAATTTGCATTTGACTCGGAGCGCCTTAACTTAAAAGTGAAATTCTTCATGTACTCAGCATCAAATTTTATGTGAACACGCATTTGATCAAATTTAAAGTACATAGTTGAAAATTAGAAAAACATTAGATCAACTACTTTGTGTTAGAACTTTATGTGTGTGTGTGTGTGTGTGTGTGTGTGTGTGTGTGTGTGTGAGAGCCAATGTTTGTCCATGTGTGAAGCATCTCTAGAACTCAACCATATCTGATGTTGTCCAGCTCAGAGACAGTGGTATTAAGGAAAAGATAGGATCCAGACTTGGAGGAAGCAGAGATGAAGTTGAGGTTGCCTTAGGGGAGTGGGGAGGATGGATAGGATCAGGAAGGAGTTCCATGTGAGGGACAGCACATGTTAGATGTTCTGGAGGTGAAGTCAGACTGAGATGGTAGGAAAGAGGACGTGAAGTTAGTGAGAGAAGAGGATACAGAGAATAGATAGAGGAAGATGATTGGCTGTGGTGAGCAGCCAAAAGGAGAAGAAAGAGAGGATTCCCTGTATGATATTTAAACAGTTGTTCTTGATCCTCAGGTCTGGAGGAAGTGTAAGATGCGCATCTTCACCGTGGCCCAGATGGACGACAACAGCATCCAGATGAAGAAAGACCTGACCACCTTCCTCTATCATCTCCGCATCGACGCCATGGTGGAAGTTGTGGAGATGGTACGTTTGCTATCGGCTTTTAAACACCGCATCGGGGACAACAATTGCATAATTAGAGATGGCAGCGGGAGGCCGGGTTGAGCAGGGGATGCTGGGGACACAACACTGCTGAGCCCCCCCTCGGTGCATCCAGAGGCAGCAGGAGCCTCTGCAACGGCATGGGGTTCACGTTGCACGCTGGTCCAGAGCGGCGTCCTTCTCTGAGCCCAAAGTATCTACGTCATCAGAGGAGGGAAAGCAGACACCTGCTCATACCCAGGGAGAAGGGAAAAATATTTTCAGCTCAATTTCAGGTCTTTTTATTTTCAGTAACTGGATATTAGAAAATAAAGCTAATATGTTAAGATGATTTTTTTTATATTATATTTATTTTTATTTTTATATATTTTATATTTGATCACATTTATCTTTTAATAAAATGAATATTACGTAAAATTTATTTTTTTAACATTATTTTTCTAATGTTTTTTTGAATGTCTTTACAGCACTTTTGCATTCACAGTGCTATTTTAAGGATTGGTTCCCATTGGCTCGCAAATCACAGCCTGGTTTATTTAGCAATTATTTTATTATTTATTTATATCATTATCTAATTATTTGTAAATATTTTCAGGGAATTTAGATGGAAAATATATCACTTCAAAGGTCAAAGTGTCGTAAACGCTTAATTTATTTGAAGCCACATATGGGTAGCGGAAGTTGAAATGTCAACCGACCGATCAATGCTGTGGCGAAAACTCTAGATCTTTGTCAGTTCCACGGGTCGGGAGACGGCAGGTCTGCAGGAGAGCGTGGGAATTCAAAAAAACGAATAGAGAAATAAATCGTAAATAAATCATGAACGTCTTTTCTTCCCAGCACGACAGCGACATCTCGGCCTACACCTATGAGAAGACCCTAGTGATGGAGCAGCGGTCGCAGATGCTCAAGCAGATCAACCTGACCAAGAACGAGCGCGAGAGAGAGGTCAGAAAGTGTTTGCGTGGTTGTGTGTTTGTGTGTGCGCACGCCGTGTTCTGAAATGCACCCAGAGAGCACGTGCGTGGACTTGACGCAACTTGACAGGCTCAACTTTGGCTGGTTTCGGCTTCACTTGACTCGACCTAACGTGACACATGAAGCCTGCCGGACAAAAGCGTCTTAGCGGCTGAATGCGAGCAGGGGGGACGCCGTTCTTGTCTTCCCTGTCAACCCATGGAGGACAGCACTCTGTTTAATTCATGACAGTACAACACTGAGAAAATAAAACATATTGATCTTTGCATTATGCTAGTATTACCTCGCACTCTTCGTCTCAAGTCACTGATGTGAATAAATAAAGGGGAATAGATTACTCCCCCGACCCGCTTCACCTTGCCATGAACTCTGTACCTGTAAACAACACTCCACCCGCCTTTTCCCGACCCCCTGCAGATCCAGAGTATTACCGATTCATCCCGTGGCTCAATCCGACGCAAGAACCCCGCTGCCGTGACCACCCAGCTTAGCGTGACCGAGGAGCCGCCAGCCGCCAGCAAGGAGGAGAAGCCGGAGGAGGAGGTAGGGGGTTGGCCAACCGGCCTCAGCTTTGGGAAGTAGTTTGAAGGGCTTTAACCAGGAAGAAAAATTAAGAAATTCAAATATTAGCTATTTAATAATCACATTTTAGCGGTGCAATTGGGGGGAAAGTCATATACTCAGAGTTTTTTTAAATGGCTCAAAATGAAAATGAAAATCGATTTTTTTTTTTTTTTTTTTTTTTTTTTGCCACAGGGAAAATAAGGTAGATTAAAAATTACAGCGAAAAATGTTGGTCAGTTTGACAGAATGAACTGGAAATTTAATAAGAGGAAAGAAAGAAATGTCAAGTCGTGACACTTTCTGTGCAGAGCATGTCTGGACCACACTTTAAAATGGTTTAAAGACACCAAACGTTCCCCTACGGTGGCAACGGCAAGGAAGAACCGCCCTTTAGCAGGCAGAAACCGTAGACCAATTCCAGCTCAATGCAGGCGGCCTTCTGCCTAAATTGGGGAGAGAGTGTGATAGAGGCAGACAGGCACTACTAATAACAGTAGCACTAACATTTATATTGTTCCAGTGACAAGGTCCAATAATAACGTTAATATTCATACAAGCTGCAGTAGATCGGGCCACGGACTCTGGAAGAAGATGTGAGGTTACTATCTCGCATTGCCGATGGGACACAAGTCATGTCAGGATAGGAAAAGTGGGAGGAATGAGAGGATCTCAGAGTAAAACTAGGGGTCAGCCTAGCGCTAATTCTAAGCGTTCACAAAAAAAATGGGTTTTTGAGCCTTTTCGGAAACAATCCCCCCCAACTTGAGATCAGTGAGCTGAAACGTCCTTCATCGTTTCTGCAAAGTGTTAACAATGAGCCAAAAAGCTCATCGGACAAAAAATAGTAGTTTCGCTGTATATTATTTGACTTTAATCTATTGTTTTTCCACATCATCGTGTCAGGTCGATTGCTGTCATCCATTCAGCTACTTAGCTGAACTAATCTAACCTAATCTAATAAAAAGCTGTTTTCTCTTGACCCAACGGTGTTCTGTGTTCTGGAAGAACATAGATCTCCAGGTAAGGTATGCTGCGGGCGGACTGCTCTCACAGCTCGCGTTGGAAATGTGCCGGTTTTCTGACTAAAAACAAAAACTGTCTCCACCCCCCTCATCTCCCTCCCAAACACTCTGGCTTTTATCTGCGTCCCCCCCCCACCGTCCCATTCTCGATGACTCCCTCAACGTCCCATGTGACTCGCATGTGACTCCCCCCGGTGTCGTATCGCATCCGTCCACTCTCTCCTCTCGTCTCATAGTCAAAGTCGGCCTCTCCCCCTGTGTCGCCCGATGCCCAGGTCCAGCTCATCCACGACAACACCAACCCAGCCAGCCCCGCTACTCCGGCCACCCCGCTCACCCCCGGTGAGGGGGCCCAGAGCCCCGGGGAGCAGGTCCAGATGACCTGGACTGAGAAGTGCGACGGCGAGCCGGCAAAGCCGCCCGGCGCCGCCACGCCAGAGGGCATCAAAGACATCTTCAACATGAAACCGTGAGTTTACCCCAATGAACCTTTTTGAAAAGGTGAATAACCTTCATGTCACCGACAAAAAGAGCTTCAATTGCCTGCCGTGTTTATTTCGGACTTCAAATAGAGAGGCCAGCGGTAGGGCTCTCGATCTTTTTTTTCCGCATCATTTTCATCCTTTTTTTGAAGCAATTTCTTTACAAAGGCTCAGGATGCTTCTCATGTATTTTGCTTTTATCAAGAATGCTTGCATGGCATTCACAACTTTGACCCCCCCCCGTCATTTACGTTGATGAAGGATAAATATTGAAAATGTGATTTTGAAAATGTCTAAATCACACGGAAACGGGGTGGTGTGGCTTAGGGGTTTAGAGTGGCTGTTTTTGGGACTGAACATTCCTGGTTCAATTCCCGCTCTCTGTTGAAGTGTCGTTGAGTAAGACGCTGCTCCTTTGCTGCCTTCTGCCCATGGTTTATCTATGATGGGTTAAATTCAGTTGTGCTTTATATATAACTGAATGTGACAATAAAGGTATTTATTTTCATAAATACTGGCAATTTATAAGCGCCTAGCAAGAAAAAAAGGTCATTTTAAAAACTCTTGATTTAGGTTTAAAGGTAATGGGGGGATGCAGTGGTGCAGCGGTTAGCACGGCCCCTTTCTTTCCTTTTGGAGTCTCTTGTCTCCTCCCACAGTCCAAAAAACATAAACTAGGTTCACTGGAGACTCTAAATACCCAGATATGTCAATGATAGAGTGAATGGCTGAATGTCTATGTGAAGTGTGAATGAGGGAATGAGCGGTTGTTTGTTTGCCTCTAAATTTTGCCCTGTGATTGCTTGGTGGCGGGTCAGGGTGAACCCCATCTCACAGCCAATGACAGCTAGGATGGGCCCTAGCAGCCCCATGTCCCCAAATGCAGAATAAGCGGTATCGATTATGAATGAATAAATCTTAAGGTTATTACTTTTATTGTGCAATTTTGTTGATTTAATTTAATCAGGCCAGATTTAATCTCGGTTTATTTCTCCATTGATCACTGATCGTTATTTGATCCCGCCCGTCTCCGTCTCTTGTCCCTGACACCAGAAACCCTTGTAATCAATCATTGTCACAGTATTTGACACACAGAGTGACGTTTATAGTTGAGTATTGATGCCCGTGTGTGTTTCTCTTCTCGCCATGCCGCAGTGAATGGGAGAATCTGTAAGTACCCGAGTCTCTGCAAAGCATTAACATAAAATCTGTTTGCATCATGAATGGAGTCATGAGCGGGTGACGATGATGAGAGGATGATACGGGAGTGAGTGAGTGAGTGAATGAGTGAGTGAGCGTCCATCCCCACAGCAGCTCTCAGCATCGCCTCCTTTTCTCCGTGCAGCAACCAGTCGAATGTGCGACGCATGCACACGGCGCTGCGGCTGAATGAGGTCATCCTGAAGAAGTCCTCGGAGGCCAAGCTCGTCCTTCTCAACATGCCGGGGCCACCGAAGAACCGGACAGGTGATGAGAACTGTATCCTTTCCCTGGGAGTGGCTTTATTTATTTTCAGGTGATTTTCTGTATTAACACGGTGGCGGTTGGGTTTTTGGGGGGATTTTTTTATTTGTTTGCCACCAGTTAAATAGCAATCATTCACTTGATACAATGCAACTTGAAAATACGACATAACTCTTTTCATTTATTTATTGTTCATAGTTTTATGTCAAACATCCTACCATTTTCCAAAATGTTTTTTTTTCCCCACACAAAAATAATAATAGATTTGATTCGACTTTTTATACTCGACACTCAAGGACACCATACAGACATATAAATATACAAAAAATAGGAATTTAGAAGAATGAATTAAAATTAAATTAAATAAAAATTAGAATGGAAAATTAACAATAAAACTTTAAAGCAAAAGTTACTTGTTACCTTTGCAGTGGTAAAAGTAAAAAAAAGAAAAAAAGGAATTCTCCAATTTCAGAATGGAGTCGGCAGTAGTATACACTTCTATATTCACTTATATTTATATATTTATATATATATATATGTGTGTGTGTGTGTGTGTGTGTGTTGCAGTATAGTAGTATATTTCACAAATATACTATTTACATTTTTGTTCAGTTTCTCAAAACAACATTTAGTTACATTGTACACATAGAAGTAAACTCAACCCAATGAAAAACAGGAAACAAACACAAACAAATTTTGTCTTATGACATTGACATGACTGACAGCTGCTCCTCATTCTTATATTTATATTAAATGTGTGTTTTGTACATTCTTTCAAACTGATTTATATTAGTAGTATATATTTATAATCAGTGTTTGAAAGACTATTTGATAACTGAACCCACGAAATTGAAACACACATGCTTTTCAAAGATGCTCTTGCTTGTGTCATTTGGAAATGTATTTTTTGGCGAAATCTTCGTCATAGCAAATGGACTTGATTTTCTTAATTGTAAGACATTTCAACTCTCATATGAGAGGCTTCGTCAGTTCTCTGAAGAACCGAAAAGCCTCTCAAGTCCAATTGCCACAACAAGATTGCAACAAGAATTCACCACTGAGAACCTCCACAGACAGATTTGGAATTTTAGTTTCCCTCTTAAATCATATCCTCCTTCTCGCGCGACACACAATTTACTTATTGATGAGCTTTAAATAATCTAATAAGCTTCAGAATACAGTACTAGATGGCAGGAAAATAGCAAGGAAAGTATGAGGATAACTAAAATAATGGACAGATCTTGTTTTAACACTAATATATTATTATCATTAATAATAATAATATTATTATCATTAATATATTCATATTAATATTAGTCTTGTGGTTAGGATTGCTGTTTTTTTTGGCCTGGGTTCGACTTCCGGTATGGGGATTTTGTTTGGGGCCAGGGTGGTGCAGGAAGTAGAGCAATCGTCTTAGGAATGGAACATTGCGGTTTGGATTCCTGCCTCCTCCTAGTGTGTCAAAATGTTGTTGAGCAAGACGCTGAAACCTAACTGCTCCCCTGGAGCTGGTTGATGGCATCCTACATCTTGTGGCTCATCCATGATGGGTTTATTGCAGAGAATGAATTTCCCCATGGGGATAAATAAAGGATAAATTATTCTTAATAAGGAATCACTCTGGATCACATTTGATTGGACAATCTCGTCTGTCAGCCTCTGCTTGGTAATGGCCAGGCTGACTGTTTGCAGACGACATTGTGATCTTTAGTGAGAGCTATGGAGCGTCATAGCTCTCACTAAATGGATGGAGTGAAAGGTGATACAGTTGGTGTGAGAAGATAGGGTAAGATGGAGGAATATGATTGGCTGTGGCGACCCCTGAAGGGAGCAGCAGAAAGGCAAAGAAGACCTCTAAAAGCCCAGAATTCACTCTGCTGTCACATTTTTAACAATTAACACAGTACGCTTTTGTTTCTATCCCACCCCAAAAAAAAAAAACAAAAAAAAAACCCGAAGACATGAATGTATGTATGTATATGGTTTTGAGATAGTTATTTGGCAGTGGTGACTTCTGAATAATGACTACTGGTACTTTGGATTTTCGGTTATTGAATCGCAATTTTTGTAAGTCACTTTGGATAAAAGTGTCTGCTAAATGAATGTAATGTAATGTAATGTAATGTTTCAACCGGCCAGCTTTATGTATGAATTCGTCTGGGCCAATCTCTGGGTTAACCCCCCCCCCCGCCTTCAATGCGTGAATGAATATGAATTTCTCGTCTTTAGTTTCTTCAACCTTTCGCTCTCAGACATGGAGTTCCTTGAGGTTCTGACCGAGGGGCTCAACCGGGTCCTCCTGGTCCGTGGAGGTGGCCGCGAGGTCATCACCATCTACTCCTGAAAGAGCAGCCTCCTGTACCCCCTCCCCCGCCCATCCCTCAGCGCTGCGCCTTCTCTACCCAAAAAAACAAACCCACCCTCTCATCTGCACTACTTCTCTTATCACCATTCCTTTTCATGAAACCGTCTTCAGAAATACAGCTCAGCTTCAGCTCCACATCCGCTCCATCCCCCAGCACACCCCAAAAACCCACCGGCCGACGAGCAGCACCACAACGCTTGGCTTCTCCATTCTAGCACACAAAGCTCCTGTGAACTACCGTCAGCTCTAGATAACACTTAGATGCAATCTAGATTTGTTCTTGAAGAAACTGTCTTTCTTTCCTTCTTCTACTTCTTCTTTCTCTTCTTCTTTCTTTCTTTGCCAATCCACTGTAGTGCAATTGCTGCTTGCTCGAGAGGCGGTGGTTCGCCGAGGTGTATGTGTGTGCATATGCATGTGTGTGTGTGTTCCTTTTAGTCCCTGTAGATTCTTTTGAAACACAGATATAGGGAAACGGAGAGGCTTCTATTTGGTGAGAAGGAGCACCATCTATAAGAGCTCAGTGTAGGGTTGTGTGTTTCGTTCCCCAACGGTGGACGGACGCCTTCGCTATAATTCCACGATATGGGTTTTCTTTTCGGAGCGAAAAGAGGCTGTCGTGCCAAGATCAGGCACAGCAGACGGACGGAGCGGGATCAAGTGGACTTTGAATTTCGATTCGGGAGGTGACAGCTCAGACCTGCAGCCTTGACCTCCGACCCCTCCCCGCCCCCCTGTCACCTCCCTTAGCATGCCGTCCGCTCATTCTGTTCCTGCCACTTGACTTGCTACCCGTTCCCCACTTTTCAGCGTTTCGTAGTGGCTGTTTATCCCTTTATAGCCACTGTTAGTGCCAAAAAAATGTTAAAAAACAAAAAAATAACAAACAAAAGAAAAACAAGGCTAGCTTAGTTCGTAGGAATCGACACGTAATTAAACTGTGAAAAAGTGCGTTTTCTGAGCTGAAAGCCGGGGAGGGGATCATTACCAGCATCCCTTGACCTCACTGTAAATAATGTACAAGCTCTGACGCAGTGTTCAGTATGAGTGTAGTATTTTTTTGTGACATACTTTAAAAAACAAAAAAGCTTCTAGTGAAGAGAAAACAGTCCTATCGCTCAGAGGGACCCCTCAAAAAGGCAGTTTTTAACTTATTTTACTCATTTATTTATTGGATGGCTTAGGCTCCCGTCACTATGATAACTGTCATTTGTAACCTCAGCAAGCACCGCACCTGCACTGTTCATGAATTAAAAAAGAAAAAAGAAATACTAAATGTTATTTTTTCATGTAGAGAACAAATATGTATTTATGTCTATATAGATGGAAGTCACGCGTGCTGAGATGTGTCACGTCATCACTCCTTTTTGCCAAATTTAGATACGTTCAATGTGCCATATGAAAGGGTTGTTTCAGAGAGAGATAGGAGACAATGCAAAACTCAGTAATAGCGAGGGTGCGTTCAAAAATGACAAAAACCGGAGGTGTCGATGGTTAATGGGGGGGGGGGGTGTCAAGATCTGCGTTGAAGAAAAATAAAAACAAAAAAAAAAAACACCAAGTATTTCAAGTAGGAATATCAGCTCTTACAGCCTTGAACGTCAGCGATCAATCGAACATGGGGTTTTCGCCCGGATAAACCCAAGTGGAGGGTTCATGACTCCCATGGCTTGAAATCTCGCCGCGTCCACGGGACCCGACTCTATGCAGTAGACCCTCCGGTGATGTTTTCTCTCCTCCAGAGGGGTTGATATTTGAGCCGCCCTCCTCCCTCTGCCCCCCTCGACTCATTGACTCGTGACCAAAAGCATATTTAGGTTTAGAATTGTATCTTTGAAGGAATGTGCAATAGTTGAAATCCGGACTCATGTGATCAATCGTGTTGTTTATTTTTTTACACATATATTTTCTATATGTAGATTTCGTACGTCTTATAAACCTCGAATCAACCAAGGACAGTTGTCACTTGGATTTTTTCTTTTTCCTTTATTCATAAAATGAAAGGCTGTTTTTGGTCATTTGCACTTGTAGTAGATGAATATAAATACATAGATATATATAAATATATATATATATATAAATTCAGTATATAATATGCAGAAGCAAAACAGATTAGCTTCTAGAACTATATATATATATAACAAAAAAAAAGAAATGCATCAAATGTTTTTAGTGTTGCTTGAATGTCGGATCATATGTTGTGAATGCTGCTAGTATCAATGGATTTTATTTGTATTTGTAAATAGAGACACCGATCAAGTGGAAAAGGGTACAGACATACATATCAGAGGCGGTGGTTGTCTATCAAGCCGAGGTGTTACCTGTAAACATTTGGCCTGTAAACTCTGGACAGGGTTAGTTTTCTGCTTTATCATAGCACTCTGCTAAATACCTTGATGCAATATCACAAGTGAGGACCCTTAGATTCTGTTTTTGAAAAAGCTCTTTATTACCATCTTCAGTCTCATGCGAGCAGAAATTTGTTTTGAGGGCGAACAATTTACGTAGCTTGTTAAAAGAATTCCGACGCTAGTTGCCACTGTCAAACAGTCTGAATATGTTACATTTTTAAGATTTTATTATTCCTTTTAAACTGCCTTGACGCCCAAGCAGCCGCCATTTCTGTTTAAATAAATTGAAAATAAATAGATTCAGGGCACGGAGTCACAGAAGGTTTTCTTTTTCTCGAATCCTCGTCACGCGTTTGATTCCGACAGGAGTGTCGCGTCACATCAGATCGCGGCTATTTTTGGGATTTGTCTCCACAACATTGCCTGCATCGACTGAGCCTTTTCAATTTATTCAGAAGAAAAAGATAACTGACGTTTATTGGAGAAGTTTACCGGAGATTTTATTTACTTAATTATAAATGTTTTATAATTGCTGTTTGCATGGTACTAATGTGGCAATATTTGTTTTAGTGGTTTCTATAGTGATAACAAACAGTTCAAGGTGCGGATAAAGAAAAAAATAAAATCCAAAAAAGGTTGCCAAATGTTCTCTTTGAGATTTTTAGAACTCGGGAATGTTTGATGCGACATCGACAACACGGCCTGACCTTGAAACAGATATTTTGCAAAAAAAAAATGGAAAAAAAAAGAAAAAAGAAAGAAAGACGAATGAGTTAACTATATTGTTACTTGTTATATTTCGATCTTGATCAAGTAGTTTTACTTAGTGTAATAGGGAACTTGAGTTTGCGAATGGATGGGCCTTAGGGATGGTCATTTCAACTTTGTAAATATATATAACTTAAGTCAGAAACACTGTAACCTACTAGTGTTGTCTTTTGTTGTACACTGTTCTATCACTGTGGACAAAGTCTTAGAGTTTTGTAAGATTATGTGCAATATTGTTCTCACGTTGTTCTTCATGTTATTTATTTTATTTGGATCACTTGGCAGCGTTAGCAGTCACTTATTTTATTTGTCTGAATGTTTTGTCACAGATCATGAAGCTCTAAAATCAAAAAAAAAAAAAGTTCATTCGAAATGTGGCCGAGATAGAAAGCACTTTACACTGATGGGCGACGGGATCAGTCTGCGCCACATTGTCGCACAGCGACATCTGGTGGCACAGAAGTGTATTACAAAAGGCTATGGCAGTCTGACAACTCAAGACTATAAAATATGATTAATTCCCCATTGCGTTTCTGCAGATTCCCTCTGCAGCAACCTAGAAAACTACCTGCTGGTTTGGTTAAAATCTTTGATTTGAGCATACTTCTTGGACATTCAAGCATGCATCACCCTGTTTCCTTTCTCTCGCCAAACTTCTTTAAATATTACAAAAAAAAATTAAAAAGATATTAACTAACTGTTTATAGTGCTTGTCACTCAATATGTGAGGTGAGCCTTCCCCAGAATCCCTCCTCCACCCTACCCTACCAACATCCCCTGCCTAACCACATCCAAGCCGCAACATCCACCCCACCCCCACCCCCTACCCCAGCTCTGTATTTTAAATGTGATTGCAGTATAATTCTGAAAAATGATCAAAGAATATAAAACTCGCGCTTCCAAATCTGGGACCGGCTCTGCTTCGACAACACTAGATAGTCATCTTGGGACAACCCCCATCCCACTCCCTGCCCCCTCTTCGCCTCAGCTGATCCAGGATCTAGATCAGACCTTTCGCCTGCACAACTGTAGCATGAGACAAACCTGCCGGTGATCATTACTCAGTCTCCATCCTTAAATGGATAATAAGGGCTCTGAAACACATCTCTGACCGGATTGAGGAGGCTGTTGTTGGAAAAACAGCAAAACCACAGGAAAAATCCCAGATTATGGCACAGAGTCTGTAGTCGAGTTGAGATTTTGCCCCTCAGCTTCCTCACAAATTTTAGCAGACAGATGTGCCTGACGTTTTACATTTCACAGCTGGGGAGGTAGAATAAACTCAAGAAAAAAAAGCATGAAAACTCAAGAGGCTATCCCTGTGGCAGGAGCAGAGCCCTGTACCGGTTATGTTGTGTAACTCCGTGCATGCATGCAATTACCCTGAACAAGGTGTATGAAAAAAATATATTGAATGTTTGTGGTATAACAGTACTGTTTTTATCAGTTGGGAGATTTTTCTTTCTGGTAGTTTTTGGTTTTGATTTGACTGGCCAATCATTGTAAGCGAGAAGATTATTATTCTAAGTACAAGATTCTATTTTTATGGTAAATTTGTTGACAAGGTCCTCTCATTGTGTCAAATATTATCTACAAATACAAGGATTACCAAAGTATATTTAAGTACAAACAAATGATATGTGTGCAAATGTGCTCTCCAGTGAATTAGAGGCAGACAAAAGAAAAATGTAGCCAAGACTTGAGTTGTGGACGTAGAGGCTTTTACAACGCCGGGGATCCAGTTTTCCATTTGAGTTGCATTCAGGAGCAGTGTAGACAGCCGCCCCCTGACACCTGTCCTATTTAAAAGCTTCAAATTGTTAAGATCAGTTTTACTCATTTAAATCCTGAAGAATAACCTTCCTGCGCTTTGGCCGACAAAAAATTATTTTGATTTTACCAGCACGTCCCTGGAGAGGAACCTTGTCACCACCTGAGGTTTGTTTTTAATTCACTGGAGTTGTGGGAACTTTTGTAAGGATGCTTGGAAAAATTTAACGATGTATAGATGATATATATATACTACATACAGACACCTGTATCAAATTCACAAATATGAAAAAGTTTTTTCATTTAGGATTGTTCATTGCTATTCCTTGATACTGTACCAAGTCCTATGGTGAGGCCACAATTTTTCTTTCAGTTTTGTGGGAGTGTGGATGTGCGTAAATGTGCACTTGTAATGGGCGAGGGTGGTTGTGGGCGAGGGTGGGAGTGGGCTACATGTAAATAAATTAAATACAGTTAGTGTGGAAGTGTTTATTTTTTGTGTCAGTGTAAGTTAAATATTCTAAAATTAAAAACATGTATCCTCTATTGTGTTTCATGGTACATTAAAAGGAGAAAACAGTAGTTTTATCTTACATTTCAAATGCTTATATCTATGGCTTCTGGCGTTTCCCGTTCTATTTTATAGATTTGTCAGCACAAAATGCAATAAACCAATACAATTTTATTACAGCAATTGTGTCTTGAGTTTTTAAATGGTCTTGTTTTAATAATGATACATTTCCAAATTAAAAAGACAATGTGCAAAACTAGAAAACACAAGTCATATTCCAGAGTCCAGCATTTACCAAAACTTACTGTACACATGCATCACTGCCTTTTAATTCAACTCACAAGGGAGAAGACTGATTCTTCTCAAAATTGAAAGGAACAGCCATGAGGTCACTCGAATGGGTCTTCAAATATAATCAACTGATCACAATATCCATAAAAACAAACAAACAAACAAACAAACAAACAACCAAAAAAAGATTAAAAGTTTTTACAAAACACCCCTACAGTCTAGTTTTAAACAGCTGCACGCAAAGTTGAAGCCTGTCAGTAATGTCGGGGATACATCATTATAGGGGGGACCTGACCCATACCGAGTTGGGGTCTGGGTGGCTGTTGCTGCTGCTGCGGCTGCTGCTGTTGCTGCGGCTGCTGCTGCTGCTGCTGTTGCTGCGGCTGCTGCTGCTGCTGCTGCAGGTGTGTTTGCAGCTGCTGCTGCTGCAGCTGAGGTTGCAGCTGTTGCTGTTGCAGTTGCGGCTGTAGCTGCTGCTGCTGCAGTTGCGGCTGTAGCTGCTGCTGTTGTTGTAACTGTGGCTGCAGCTGCTGCTGCAGTTGTGGCTGCAACTGCTGTGGCTGTTGTTGATGGTGATGTTGTTGATGCTGCGGCTGATGCGTCTGGGCAGAAGAGCCTACTAGTTTGGTGAGAGCCGGCCCACTCAGAATAAGGGTGTCCAGAGCTTTTTGAACACTTGGATTATCCAAATTTATCCCTGAAGCAGAGGGAGGGAGTCTCTGGACACCTTGTGCCACTGGCATGCGAGCTGATGACGCGCCATAGCCCTGGGGTACAGCTTGAAGAGCGCCAGGCATGGCCGGGCGCATTGGATTCTGAGTGGCTGCCGTGCCAAGGGAGCTGTAGTCCTGGGACTGTGCGGGGGTGACAGAGCTTGGAACCACAGCACTGCCTGAAACACCAGCGTTGCTTTTAAACAGGCTGAGAATTTTGGCCTGCAGCTCCTGCTGGTGGTTCTGGTTTCCCGGTGAGTTCAGAGGAGCTGATAAGCCAAGGTGGCTAGATTGAGGTGCTGTGTGAGTGGAATGGAGAGGGGCCTGCAGACCAGCTGTGGAGGGCTGGATGTCGAGGTGGGACACTGTGGGAGGTGCAGAAGGTGCTGCAGCTGTCAAGGACGAGAATAAAATTAAATCTAATACAGACAGGAACTTTGCATCGTAAATCCTCATGAGGTCCTGCTCGGGACAATATTTGTGACAATACATCAAATATAGAGCTCTTACCTGAATGAGATTCCACAGTGCTTCTCAACAGCCGCGCTCTTTTGTCTGTCAGATATGCAACAAGACTGTCCAGCTCCTCTGGCGTAATGAATCTACCAGGCAACCCCCCCGACACAAACGGGAAATGATTATAGCAAGTGCAGTTTGGAACTATGTAGTGACAAAGGATCAAAACTTTCAAAGGATCAAGGATACTAAAACTTTCTAAATCTGCAAAGTGAAATCATGACTCTATTTTATGCGTTTCCCCAGAGCTCCTATTGTTTTGTAATCAATGTGGGCCCCAACGATACGGCCTTAAAGAGAGTACAACTTCCGAGGTTCATCTAATTATGAAGACAAGTTGCTTATTCAAGGTTTTGTATGAGTAAAAACCTAAACTTAGCAAATGGGTGTGCTGTTGAATTTTTATGATAAATGTCAGGAGAAAGACTCCAGTAACCTTCACTCCAACTGCTGGCAAACAGTTTTCTCCTGTTCCGGATCACAACTGAGATGGTGGCAAACCTGTCGTTTACCAGCACACAGCCCTGTGCATAACTGGACAAATTCTTGACGTCCAACGAGCCCTGACATTAGCGTCATGAACCAATTGCAATTAGAAGAAGAAAGAAAAAACCTGTTTTCAGAGAGCAGGGTGATGGTTGTGAGCACAGAAACCGGGTGACTCTCTCGGTCTGGCTCCCTCAGCAACACGTCATCGGCCATTTTGGCAGCCTTCCTTGCAATCTCCTCCCGTTCTTTTTCACGATTCTCAACTTTGTAGGCATCGTAGTTGTGGGCAACAAGCATCATGGCATCTTGCATTGGCATGTTTCGATGTTCTACGGCAGAAATCATTGTGATATAACAAGAAAATTGGCCTGTTATACTGCACCGTATCAAGCTAATGTTCAAAGTGTGGAGTTGTGTTGCTTACCTTGAGGTGTGCCAAACAAGATGTTGACAGTGCAGGAGCGATGAACTTGATGCTGCTGGGTAATAATGATCGCAAACGGTGTGCGGGCTCGGCCTACATCCTCCAGTGCCTGGGTGAGTGACACTTCGGTGTTGAGGAAGATTAGGTCCACCACCATGCCTAAATCGCGCACCTTCCGCCCAACCGTCTCAGCATACTCCCTACAGTTGTTTTTGAAGCAAAAATTCACAAGAGGCGGGTACACAGACGCACACGCACACACACGCACACAATACACACAATATGAAATGACCACGTATTCCCTGAATATCTAAAATTTGTTTCTGATTCAAGTGATTTCTTGTGAAGAAGGGATATAGACATACTTCTGAGCCTTGTTGACAACAATCACGGAACAGTCAACAGAGCGGTCGGTGTCATAGCGACGCTGGAGTTCTTCATAGTACTGGCGATATAACTCGTTCCGACGACGCTCTTCTGGTCGCGTTCGATCCTCTGTAGATGAAGGGGGATTTAAGAGTCTTATGTTGGTGCAGAGCAATTTATCTCAGTTTTACGTTTGCATTTATGCTTTTGTTAAACAGTGGTTTCTTCAGACAGGGTTGGTTGGCACAGAGCTGGTGAGACAGTTGGGAGCAGAGGACCCAGACCCGGCCGCTGTGGGCAGTGTCAGCAGGTTGGACTCACACCCCTGATACTTTCAACACACTATTGGTAACAAAATCTGAATGAAAAGCCTCAGTTAAGACTGACTTGGCAGTCTACCAGGTACGTTTTCCCACAACATAAGCTCAACATAGGAATGTGCAACAAGGTCTGCTATTGCATCCTATATACAGTATCCTCTGGTTTCACAAGAACACAGAAAACAAATCAGAAAAATTCTAGTGATCCCGTAAGAAATCGTGTGATCCCAGATTCTCCATGCAGAAAGAAATGAAAATAAATAAATTAAGATGAACAGAAATAAATAAGTTACCAGAGCAAAATACAGCCAGATAGTGAGACGAGATGAGATATTTTGATGTTATTACTGGACTGAGACAAATAATCTGATAGCCATGGGCAAGGATGACCTCCTGTGACGTTAAGTGGTGCACCTCAGTGGTGCATGCCACGGAGTGGGTGAGAAGTGTTGTTGAGATTCTTTCTCCTCACAGACACCACTGTCAGACAGTTCAGCTCCAACCTCATAACCTTGGTGGCCTTGTGAATTAGTCAATTAAGTCTGTTGGTGTCAATCACCTTAAGGCTGCTGCCCCAGCATACAGCAGCATGAAAGATGGCGCTGGCCACAACACTCATAAAAACATCTCGCGCATTGTCCAGCAAATGTTGAAGGACCTCAGCTGCCTCAGGAAGTAGAGATGGCGCTGGCCTGTCTTGTAGACTGCATGAGAGTTCAGTTTGCTGTCGATACGCATACCTGAGGATGGAAACTGGGATAGCAGATGATTTCTAAAATCCACAGTCAACTCCTTTGTCTTAGATCAGTAAGCTGCAGATGGTTCTGCCCACACCAAGAGACAAAGGAGTCCACAACAGCCCGGTATTCTGACTCATTGCCCCCTCTGAGGTATCCAACCACAGCTGAGTCAACAGAAAATTTTTGAAGGTGCCAGGACTTTAAATCTCCCAGCAGTGCAGACCACTGTGAAACACGCTGTGTTGTCAATGTACATACTGTGGTCTATAAGTGAGATAGGGTACAGTCCAGGACACATGGGAAGTGTCTACCTGCATGGATGACAACTTAGCAACAAGTAGAGATGGCCTGATGGTGTTGAATGCACGGGAGAAATCAAAGAGCAAGACTCTCACAGCACAGTGCTCGCAGGCTGGTCCAGATCGGCATACATGCAATTCAACAGGTAGATGATGGCATCACCGACTCTTGAGTGTCTTCATTGCATGGGACGTCAGTGCCACCAGCCTGAGGTCCCGAGTGACACTAGGATGTGTCGTCTTGGGAACAAAGACGATACAAGATGTCTTCCACAACAAGGGAACAGTCCCTTTATTGTTGGACGGCCTGAATCTGGTGATGGTTCTCAAGCCACTCCACACCTCCTTTAGACGCTTGTCGAAATCTTTTTGTGGCAACTGGACTTGAATTTCTTCCCTTGAAGAAGTTCCACTTCTCATCTGAGGCTTCCTCACTTCCTCAGTTCCCTCTGCTTTCTATGAAATTTCCTCTCCAACTTCATCCAGTAATTGTCCTTGACCTCCTTGATCTTTACCCAAAGTGATGGTTGGATTGATCGCAACTCATCCCTGTTGCCAGCTCTATACATCACTTTCTGCACTGACCATTGTTCCAGCTCGGTAAGTTCATTGCTGTGCAGACAAACTTTGGCTGACCAGTGACATCTTGTGACTCCGTGCTCTTCACAATATCCCAGCATATACAAACACAACAACCCACTGAGTTCATAGCCATCTCCAGTGACTTCAATCAAGTCACTTTGGACAACACCCTCCCAAGGTTTACACATTATGAGCCCAGTACACCTGGAGAGGAAAGATTTCTAGACCTTCTGTTATGCAAAAACTACAAATGCATACAGTTCCTCCCCCCTCCCTCCACTCAGCAAGTTCACATCATAACCTGGAGCACCTCAGCCCCTGCTATGTACCCTTAGTACAGGGTCAGGGAACACTACTTTGGGGCGGCATGAAGCAGGAGGTAAAGCAAACATCTTTGGAACCAAACATTCCTGGTTCTATTCCCAGCTCCTCATCCTGTGTCAAAGTGTTGTTGAGCAAGACACTGAAGCCCTAACTGCTCCTCAGCGCTGTTGGACGGCATGCCTACTGCTCATGGTTCATCCATGATGGGTTAATTGCAGAAAACGAATTTCCCCAGAGGGATTAATAAAGGATAAATTATCATCATTAGTAAAGAGGCAGCCTGCATCCACAAGGACCATTGGGGCTGTGGACAGAGGATGCCTTTGAGATATAGAAGTGCTGGGTGAGAGTGAAGCATTGGTCGGCATTTTGTGAACCCCATGGAGAGAACGTTGATGGGCTCACCAGAAGCAGCAACACTGATTAACAGAGGGAGGGATGTAGACAGCCAACTAAAAATATTTGAATAAACGTGCTCTGAGAATTGTTCTCTCAACAAAACACCAAAGCAGAGCAGGAACTTTTAAAAACATAAAGCATGCAACAGAAAAAAATACTCATGGGCACAGTGCTTCTACGAAGCTTCATGACATTTCAGAGCAGCCCATACCTTCTGGCTCACGGCGTCCATTCCAAGGATCTCTGAAGTTGTCCCTGTAGGATTCATCCTTCCTTCTGTAATAATCATCTGCACTACTTCCACCGCGGTAGTATCGGTTGTAGTCGTCCCTGCTAAAAGAAACATTTCAGGTTCAAGGAGGGGCCCTAAAATTCCAAAAAATGTGCTAAAACTCTGATTACCTGTATGAAGGGTCCCGTGGGTCACTCCTGACGTCCTTGTCTCTGTTCTCTGAGCCACGGTAACGGTATTCATGGTCACGAGAGTGGCTCCCTGGCCTTGAATCTCTATTTGAGTCCCTTCCATCACGGCTGTCCCGGGGCTCGCGTCCTTCACGACTATATAAAGGGGAACGCGACCGAGGCCGTGGATCTTTGGTGTCCCCATAACTTCCATACGGGGCCCTGGGAGAGACACAGTTAGTTAGCATGAGGATGATTTATGTTCATACTAGTACAGAGCAATAACGTCCATGACAGGTGACCTGTCTACACACACCAAACTGCGATTTTGAAAGAAAGTAGATTGATTCCAGACAAAATAGAAGTAAACCAGCTGAAAATCACGCAGGGCTCACGCGGTGAAATGATGCAAAGTACAAAAGGAACACATTCCAGGAGGCGACACCACTTCTTGTGCGGTTGACAATCTTTCTCCGGCAGTTCAGGAACTGCAAATTTCAACATCAGTGGCTCAAGATGATAAGACATAAATGAAATCCCGTTCTAAATATACACAAATACCTCAGTTGTTTTAGGGTTTTGAACAGATGTGGTTTATTTTGCACATTTAGTTCAATTTTTTATAATTGAGCTTGGTTCAGTAAGACACATTACCATGCTGTAAAGAAGCAAACAAAAAAACATAAATATGTATACACAGAAAAGACATTTATAAATCCACGGTAAAAGGAAAAGAAAGGACAGCTCAAAACTATCAATCCGACCTTGAAAACTTTAAATATATTTTATTTAAGAAAACCGTCATGGAAATAGAGCCTTTTCTGCATCTAGAATTGTAGAAAAGTAGTGACATCTGAAGACTCTAGTTAACTGTAAGGTACCCTTTTAAACTATGATTTATTCACAAACTTTAAAGTGATAAAAGTGATTCAGGTTAAGAGACATTAAATTTCTGTTAATATTTAAAATAAGTAACAGCAGCTTCAGACATTGCACAACTGTATTTCTGTTGTCATGATGGTAAATGTCTCAGCTTGGCTCTTTGACCTCAGCCGTTGCAGAGATCAAAGCAAAATTACATATTTAGAGGCGATTTTGCAAAAGCTATCTACTACTACTATTTTTTTCCCACAAAATGTACTCTGTGCTTCATGCACATACGGGGAGAATTGACAGACCGACATTAGAGAAGAACAATATTCACAATTAAAGTGGTCACAGCACAGGTGCTAGACAGGTGCAAGACAGGACAGTTGTTTGTCTATGACCAGAGATGGAAATTGAACTACATACAACATATCAAAGTTGTTTTGGCTTGCTGTGGCGTGTCTTGTGGACCGTCTTGTTTTTCTAGAGCATCTGTGGAACACTTAAAAAGCATCCAATGTTTACAACTGTCTACAAGTCCTTGCTACCTGCATGTAGCTGTAGTAACTGAATTGGACTTCAGTATGAGGCTACAAAAATATATTTTTAAGTCAACCACTACCTTATCAATGCTTTGAACAGAGCTTACAGTGCAATTAGGTGACAGTAAGTGTTAAAATTACAGCACTGCACACATACAATTATTTGCCTAGAAGTTACAAAATAAAATCCTAAACGCAGGCAAACACAGACTTTTCGTTGTTAGACATTTTCAAACGTCTAATGACAAATCATTAAGTTTTCAGCTGTGAGCCACGGACATCACAATCATACAAAAAGGCAGTTCAAATAAAGGTTATGTTTGAGGACAGTCCTCTTAAGCTGGTATCTATGCAAATGACAGAATAATGAATACCATTATTTACTCAATCTCGCAAATATTACCTTTCCTAGTATCTCGTACCTTTCCTACTATAAGACAACTGATTCAACATTGATTAAATCTGGAAGATTTACAGTACTTGTAAGAACACAAACTAAAAGAAAACCAAAATTCCTAGCTATTTTAAAGTGGAGTTTTCGTACATCTAAACGGTCTTGCCATTGCGCACCTCGATGAAGTGATCCTGACAGACCACTGCCGATAAATACTATGGCGTGGGTGTTTGGGAATATGGACCACGGTGAAGGAAGCGTTACATTTCTGTCAGCTAGAAAGATGCATTTCCCACTTTTAAATGAAATTCAGTGAAAATTGAGAAAACAGAAACCCAAGGGTCTTTGAGAGAAAGACACTAAGAATTACAGTCACACTATTTCTTTATTTCATCACATCAGGAGGTTTTATTCCCAACTTCCATTCAATTTTTTGGGATTTCAGAAATTCAAACTTTTATGGTCCCATTCACTTTTGTGGATCCATCTATAGGTAAAGCAGCTTGGGTCAAGCAAGCTCCACCACTGGTGAAATGACAGCTGACGAGAAATACGCTTTTGATTTCTAAATGGCCGCTCAGAGGCGTTGGGAGTTCTTCACACCCATTTCGCATTACTTTACCTTCGTGGAGGGCTCTGCTGGGATTGAGGTTTAGCATTCCGTCGCTCCACGGCCATATTTACATCTGAAAATAAATCAATCCAAACGTTGAACAAAACAGTGACAAGTAAATCAGCATCTGATCACGCAAAATGGAGCGTCCATGTCAACATATCCGCGATCCAAATGAACTTGAGATCCATTATTCCAAGATGGGCGAAAGGTCAAAATGCAGCAAATTGAGTTGCTAAATTGTGCAGGTGATGAAGAGATGAAAATTCCTTTTCCTTGTCAAACGCGGGCCAACGAAAGTAAGACTTGAAAATGTGAAAAATATAATTTGAAATTTAGCCATCCGCCGAAGTGAACAAAGTAGACAGAGTCCAACCCGTACCGCGGTAGTTTTAATTACGCATGCCAGTAGTGCAGAATATTTTATCAAAGGATAAAGTAGCCAGCAAGGCTAACCGAGTAATAACTATAGCTGCTACAACCATATCATGACATGATTTTGTAGAAATGTTTGACTTTGATTATTCAAACACTAATTTTTCAACATTGGAGAAAGTGATACTGCCAAGTTATCACTACACTTTTAAATTGACCTCATTGACGTGTACCAAAACTATACATTTTGAAGCACGATTAAGTTTTTGACAATCTACTTTTGAATCCCGAGATCAGACACAGACGATGAACTCACGCAACAACACAGTTCCAGTGAAGGACGCAATAACATCCAACTTTATTCCCACCAACATGCTTGTAATTTCAGGACACATCATGAGAAATTGCAACATATTCAGCCTTCAAGATGTAGATTTGTTATCTTTGTGTGTTTTTTGTGTTAAATAAGTTTGAGCAGTGGGATTGAACTTTTCCATTTTCGACACTGGAATTTCGATACCAAATCTACAAATGTAAGTGATCTACATAATTCACCATCAGACGCATGTTCAAGTTTTATTAGACTGAATTTATTGATTTGGTTTCTGAAGTGAAGTTGCTCTACATACAGCATTAGAGCAAATACATGTCTTCCTCAGCCAGACAATCATAAATACTGCAGTTCAGGCTTACCTATTTTATAACCTTTATATATTCGACCCTTTTGGGCCGCCTTTGCTGCTTCGGCTTCCTCAACACGTTCAAATTGAACAAATCCAAACCCACGAAACATGGATACGCCTGAAAGAGGAACATTTTCAGTGGCATAAGCTTAGACTTGTTTTGATAAACACTTTGGATACCTACCCATTTAGCTAAAAATAACCACTAAGAATTTTCATAATTGTAAGTCATAAGAGAAATTGAAATAAAATACACTTTGTGATATTTAGAGTGAACTTAATTTATCCATGAATTTAACTCATTGTATAAACAACTAATGATTTCTGTTGTGTTTACTGACCGACTATCTTTCCATATGGGCTGAACAGGTCTTCCAAATCCTTCTTTTCCATGTCGGACGTCGGCAAATTTCCAACAAAAATCCTCCTCTCCAAATCCCGAGGATCATTACTGCTACAGGAGCGCGAGTAACGACCCGGTGATGGACTGCGGCTTCTCCGGCGAGACATGACTTGATCCCAGAATTTTCTCGTTTCTTTCTTCGTACGTTTCAAATGCAAAGTATTTCTTTTGTGAGCATATAAGTCTTTATAAGGCCGTCCACGATCCTGTAATATGTCAATGATCAACAGAAGGCATCAAAATTCCTTGGAAGGGCTAAGTTTCAATTGAGAAAATGGATGAAAATGTCCGGTTTTAATGTATGAGTTCAGAAAATGGAAATTGAAATGGCGGAAATGTTCCACGTTAAGAAACTGTCGAAGTAAAATATATAGAGACGCTCAGATACTACATTTTTCCGACACTCTGCAATGAAGACATCACGACATCACACAGCGTTTCTCTGGTATGGATTTCTGGTCCAAGTATTTACTCGTGGGAAAATCTAGCAACGTTGTATGAACATCATTGTTCACACAAGAAAGCCCGCAGCAGGAATTTTGGGATCTGACATTTTGATTTTGTTTTCACTTTTATAGATACGTTACAAGCTTGCATCGATTCACTGTGACTCGCAAGTCTGTTTATTCAGAAGATTTTATTTTCCGTGATACTACACAAAATGTTCCCCATAGAGCTTATGAATCCCCAGTAAAAGGGCTTAAGAGGGGTTTTGCCCTTCACTGTCTAATGTGGTGACAGCTCTCAAAATGTCTCAACTAAAAGATATGACTTTAAATGCTATTTACGGTTATTTGAAAGTGCTGG
This sequence comes from Fistularia commersonii, assembly GCF_037954325.1. Lineage (NCBI taxonomy): Eukaryota > Metazoa > Chordata > Actinopteri > Syngnathiformes > Fistulariidae > Fistularia > Fistularia commersonii. Next base: position 12,296,680 of record NC_141290.1, read on the forward strand.
ATTTGAGAGGTTTTAACAAACAGGGATTTGCATCGTCCTATGGACGATAACAGTTCCTATCTTCAGCTGATTTTCTGAGTTTTCTTCAGTTCAATTAAAAAGAGTTGGCTTCCGCACAAAAGTTAAATCCCCAATTATTGCAGAAGTTGATTGTGCTGGCGGCGCAGTGTTTAATGTTCGCCAGTTATCCTGCAGTCCATCTGTAAGAAGGCTGTGGTTGGAAGATTTTTTCATGAAATCATCTTTTGCAAGTTGATTTGGAACTGCACTTTAAGATCCAAAGTGTAGTTTAATCTCACTACTATCTATCATTATAAATTGCAGAGCTGCAAACTCTGGCTTATGAAAGGTATAAACAATGAAAATTATAAATACAACAACAACAACAAAAAAAAAAAAAACACAAGACGAGCTGATTAAAAATACCCCACTATGGGATGAGGGATGTAAATTAAACCAAAGCTCAGGCTTTGGAGGCTATAACTAAACCTAGTTAAGTGATGGTTGAATCCTTATGTCTGCACTGGTGCTGGTGGTGACTAGTTGAAGGCTTTTAACAATATAGCTTTGCCATCCAATGTCTGAGTAATTAAGAAAAAAAATGTTTTCTGATTGTAAGTAAATGAAACACGGAAAACTGAATGGATTGAGTGATAGGTATAAAGTAACTCAGAATGTTGAGGCCAGTTATACCAGAAATTGTACTTGAACGGAAATTTCTCAATCGCCCCCAAAGCAGTGTGTGTAGAAATGATGCCCACTGTGGTTTCAATTTTTTTTGATTTCGCTCAAAACGTCCATCTTAACGGTGACTTTTGTCCGGTTTTGTAAATACCAAGTGACCTCTCAAACATCGATTTGCGAAAGTTGTATCTTCAGCATTTGCTCAAGGCATCCTCTTCATTCCACAGGGTGAAATAGAGATGTTTTGACGAAAATTGCATTGATGAAATGAAATCATGGGCTTGCAGTCCCTTTGAAAATGACAAACTTAAAGGCTTGTTTTGAGGATCAAACCGTCACTCCTCAGAGGTGGGGACAAACTTGTTTCAGATTTACTTAAATTGAACTATAGACTTCATAAAAAATGTATCAGCAAAAGGAGAGCATGTGACAAACATGAATAAGACACTCTTGGAGCTAATAGTTATTGTTACATTTGCAACCACACACATACCTTTTCTTGAGCTTCGATGACCTGGCTTCTGGTTCCAAGTGATTTTCAGTCTGAATATGGGGATAGGTAAAGAAAAAGTAAAAAAAAAAAAAAAAAAAAAGAAGGTAAAAAAAAACATATTTCAAAATCTTTTTCCATCACAGGAGTAGTCCCCAAACTATTTCAAAGTAAATACCAATAAAATGTGCAAGTGTATAGGTTCACAAGGCGTTTATGTACTGTTTAAGGTTATTGATATTCAGTAATTTTTTCGCCACTGCTAGTCTTCCATTAGTGGTACTACACCAATTTTTTAATTATGCGATCACTGGACATTGATAGAACATGACTTTTTAACACAAAAGACTAAGTAAAACCCCTTGTGGTGGGAATATAAGAGGACACTGCGTAGGGGTGAGGGGGTTGCTATGTGTTCTCTTATCACCAGCCAACAAATTTGTGACACATTTGGATGCACATCAATAACAGGTGTATCAGAAAGACATTAGTAATTACGACCATCGGAAAGAAAATAAATCATAACTTCCTTATAATCTAAACTATGTCGAAGAAATAAATATGTAAGTGGAGGGGGCGGGACAAACGGTTAGACACGTGAGGGCGCATCCTAATGATGTCCACCTGTGTGTGAGCACACTAGCTTAACTGGGGCACGACAACTTTGGGGTTGCCAGTGCGTGTTTCTCTTACTGTTTGCCATTCACAAAAATGCCAGAATTTTTTTTTTTTTTTTTTAAACACGTCTGTAGACAGCAGTCGTTTATTCTTCGTGTTTTCTCGCGGCGTATTCCCGGCCTAAGTGTGTATGTATGGGTAAACACCTCACGACACTTTCAATATGGAGTCCCGGGCACCAAACGCATCACCATCTGCTAATGGCAGACGAGCCAGATATAAACAGAAAATGTGAGTGATTTGTTCTACGAACACGTTATTTGTAAATATATGCTATCTGTGCTTGAACCCCCTTTTCGTGTGGCGCGCTGTCACTTGTCATGAGATGCACGCCCTGGCGCTAACGAGTTCAGCCGTTAGCTGGTTCAAGTTAGCTTACTTCTCAACCTAGCAACCTTGTTGGTGGTTAAATCGCACTCTACAGGAAAGTGCGAGTTACAACCGCAACTCTAAAAAGACGGCACTTTTACCCACCTTCAAATTGATGTGTATTGTCTGTCGGCCGCTCAATTCCACTGGCAGTGAGTTTATGGATGTTCCGTTTCCACAAAGACTCTTTTGCCGGACGTCTACTACGCATGCGCAGCTTATGATCTTCATTTCCGGCAGATAACATGTCCTGCCGCGCATTGCTGCCGCTGGTGGGCCGGGGTAGTTCAAGACACATCTCAAGCAAATATTCAACTAAAAACCTTTTGCCCAGATTAAAACCACAGGTGACCGATGACACGTTAAAAGTGAGAAATGAAGAATGCAAGCATGGTCTTTATTATCATCAAAATCAGCTGTATTGACCAAGTATGTTTACCCATACAAGTAATTTACCTCTAGTTGGCAGTTCCACCTCATACTGACATGATAGTAAACAGTGACTGGACAAGAAAGTGATAAACCATACAGAGTATAAAGTGTGGAGTGCAAAGGTTGCAATGAGGTGATAAACCACATGAGTAATTATTCATAGTACGTTCTGAACAGGTCCAGATGCACAGTGTGGTGCCCCGGGATGAGGACGTATCCCCCGCAGAATACCAGTCACCCTTTTTTGTAAAAGGGTAAGATCTGTTCTGTTAAGCTCTTCATTGAATATACTTTATGTCATCATTCTGGGATACTGTGATCTTCATTATATTAAATTTATTCTGTGTGAGCGTGCGTACGTGCGTGCGTAATTTCTTGATATTTTTAGTTATTGTGTGACTAATTGTAGGTTTTAGTTATCTGGAAATGTTTCCTTTCTTTACCGTTTTGAGATAAGATAACTTTATCTCACAATGAGGAATTCAATTGTCACTGCAGCATTACAGGGTACAAAAATGTGTAAATAGTAATGATAGAATATGCAAATAAATGATGAAGATAAAAATAAACAAGACTATTTACTATATATATAATAGAATACAAATATTTAAAAACACAAGAAACAGAATAAATGGCTTTTGCTGGGAATGGTTATAGAAATAAAAGGTGCACAGCTGAAAATGTGGGTTGTAAAAAATGATCTGATGGGAAATAAAGGTATTCTGGCATATGTATAAATATAAGTATTGCAATGATGAGAGGTAAGTAGAAATGGAAGTAGTGGGGTAGTGCTAAAAAATATTTTGGGAATGACTGTAAGCAGCGTCAACACCATGCTTCATTCAAAGAAATGTTTTTGTATTTGTGGTGGTGTACAGTCTGACAGCAGATGGAATAAAAGGCCAGTGGTAACGTGAGTTCTTGTGGCGTGAATGCAGCGGTCCGTTGCTGAAGGAGCTCCGTAAAGCCCCCATAGTGTCATGCAGAGGATGAGAGGTATTTTTCATGATGCATGCCAGCTTGGTGAACATCCTCTTCTCATCTACCACCTGGATAGAGTCCAGAGGACAGTCCAGGGCCAAGCCAGCACATTTGACAAGCTTGTTCAGTATTTTCTGTCCCTCTTGGCGCTTTCATAGCCCCATCAGACCACTGCATACAGCAGTGCAGAGCACAAGGCCCTACAGTGGCATTTAAAGTCCTTAATAGTGTCGGGCACACACCAAAGGATCTCTGTCTCATTAAGAGGTGGAGATGAGTTTGGCCCTTTTTATATAGGACATCTGTATTGTTTGACCAGTCCAATTTGTTATTGAGGTGAACACTGAAGTATCTGTTATCATCCATGAACTCAATGTCCAGACCCTGGATTTTCACCGGTAAGACTCGGGTTTCTCCTTTGTCTTATGCATCTCAATCCAGGGTTTTAACCAGTTGATGACACGCTGCGTTCTTGACAACACCTTAAGTCTTTTGCTATGAAAATTCAGATACACAGATTTATCCTCTGGACTCTCTATGACTTTGATGGCAAATTTCTCTCCAATTTGTCAATCTTTGTTTGGGCCTGGTCACTAGTTTTCTTTTCAGTGTTACTTGAGGATAACAGTAGCTTAGATGCCATCGGCTAATATGGTTCCTTATATTAGTGGTGTTACCGAAGTATTTTATTTTTGCATCGCAAGTTTTACAAAAGCGTGTGGGTCTTGTTCAGTTGACACTTCCAGGGAACTTCTTAAAAAACAAGGAGCTTCCGGATATCCAATTGTTTGGATGTATTGCACTTTAGCTGCAGCCGCTTTGTTCCTCCACCATGTTGCAGCTTGTTTTTTTTTTTGTTTTTGTTTTTTCACTGTTCTCAAACGGGGCTCATGCATGTCCTTTACTCATTATGCAACTTAACCTAAAACTTTAAGCAGAAACAGGAAACGCAACCAACTTGTTTTAGTTTGAATTCAAAGATCAATTATATAACTTAACTGCATTGCACTGTTCCACCCAGGTTCCTCACATTCACACACATATACCTGTCTTGCTGCGACTAACCTTCATTCCTCTCCTTTTCAGTGCGTACCTCCACCTCTCTAAATTTTCCCCCACCTGTTCTCTGCTCTCACTACAGATCACAATGTCATCTGCAAACATCATGGTCATTGAAGTTTCCTGTCTAACCTCATCCGTCAGCCTGTCCATCATCACTGCAAACAAGAAGGGGCTTAGAGCTGATAAGAATAAGAGCAAATTTATTTATCCCAAAGGAAATTGTTGTGCCAGAGTTTCAAGTAAAACATAACAATAATAAATAATAGTAGGAAATTGTATAAAAAGTAAAAAAAGGGGGGAGAATAAGAATCATCTCAAATACAAATAAAAATTATAAAGGGTCAGTCAAGGCTATATAGTGTTTTAAGGTCTTAAGTACAAAGATTTTGAGATTCCCTGCGGCTGAAGGGAGAGGACTTAAAAAGTGATAGCCTCAGGTAGGAAAGACCTCCTGTTGCGTTCAGTGGAGTTCCTTGGTGGTATCAATCTACGACTGAGAGAGCTCTGACAGGATCTCAGTGTGGCATGCAGGGGGTGATGGTGAAGTCCCACCTCCACCTTGAACTTCTCTGTTACCCCTACAGCATACCTCACCACTGTCTCATAGCTGGCACACATGTCCTTCACCAGTGTGCAAGCTTATTTTTCTGCTACTCCAGACTTCCGCATACAATACCAGAGTTCCTCTCTTGGCACCCTGTCATATACTTTTTATAGGTCTATAAAAACGCAATGCATTTCCCTCTGGCCTTCTCTGTACTTCTCTTTTAGCATTCTCAAAGCAAATACTGCATCTGTAGTACTCTTTCTAAGCATGAAGCCATACTGCTGTTCAAAATGCTGATTTCTGCTCTCAATCTAGTTTTCACTACTCTTTCCCATAACTTCGTTGTATGGCTCATCAACTTTATCCCTCTATAGTTGCCACAATTCTGCACATCCCCCTTATTCCTAAAAATGGGCATCATCACACTTTGTCCCCATTATTCAGGCATCTTCTCACCCTCTAAGATCCTGTTGAATAATATAGCCAGAAATTCTACCGCCGCCTCTCCTAGACACTTCCACACCTCCACAGGTATATCATAAGGACCAACAGCCTTTACACTATTCATCCTCTTCAATGCCTTCCTCACTTCAGTTTTACTAATCTCTGCTACTTTGTGGTCTGTCTGGTTCTGAGGTGGCTACTTGATTGAGTGGTCACTTCCGACTTCAGACTACTGGTACTTCGGATCTTCGGTGACTGAATTGCACTTTTTGTAAGTTGCTTTGGATAAAAGTGTCTGCCAAATGACTGTAATGTAATGAAATGGTCTACAATAGTGACTTCTTCTACCCTTGCTTCTCTTTCTTTTTCCTCATTCATCAGCTCTTCAAAGTACTCTTTCCATCACTCTTCTCGCATACATTTCCCTCTCTATCCTTAATCACCCGGACCTTCTTTACATCCTTTCCATCGCTCTCTGTTTCGCCAACCTGTATGGATCAATCTCTCCCTCCTTACTGTCCAATCAAGCATACAAGTCATCGTATTCCCTTGTTTTGCCTCTATCTTTACCTTACGTTGTATCTCCCTGTACTCCTGTCTGTTCTCTCCAGTCCCCTCAGTGTCCCACTTCTTCTTTGCCAACCGCTTTCTCTGTATATACTCCTATACACTTCCTCATTCCACCCCCAAATCTACTTTCTACTTTCCTTCCAGATGTTACATTAAGTACTCTGCTAACTGTCTCCCTGATAACATTAGTTGTAGTTGTCCAGTCATCTTGAAGCTCTCCCTGACCACCCAGAGCCTTTCTCAACTCCTCCCTTATCAGCTTCCACCACATCATCCTCTGTGCTGCCTTTGTCCTCTTGATCTTCCTTGTCACCAGAGTCATTCTACAAACCACCATCCTATGCTGTCTTGCTGTACTCTCACCTACAACTACTTTGCAGTCACTGATGTCTTTCAAGTTACCTCGTGTATACAAGATCACATCACAGGTAGACTACAAGATGTAATCTACCTGCGAGCTCCTACTTCCTTCTACATCCCTTACCCTAGGTTCCTGTCTTTTCTGGAAAATATATTCAATACAACCATTACCCTCCACTTTGCAAGGTCTACCACCATCTGTCCCTCTACAGATACAAAATCTGCCCCTCACTTCTTCACCCCCTCTATTGCCTGCACCAACATGCTCGTTGAGGTCTGCACCAATTTCCACTCTCTCATCTCTGGGGATATTCCGCATCACTTCATCTAACTCATTCCAGAACTTCTCCTCTAACTCACATCCCGCCTGAGGGGCATAGCCACTAACAACATTGAGCATCACTCAGGTTGAAGATGCAGAGCTGATCCACACAGTCTCTGAGCAGGTCTTAAGCTGATGCCATCAGGGCCTGTATCCTCCTCAGCTGCTTCCTCACCTGGTCTGTTGTCATAGAGACGGCGGGAGTATGGAGTGTCTCCTGTTTAGTGAGGTGGGGGGATGGGAGGGGTGAGATGACCCAGCAGGGAGTAGAGGTGGGTGCAAAGATAGGAAGAGGTTATAGTTGGAGAGAAAGATGTTCCGGGGGAGGGGCAGGGGTGTGGTGAGTCAGTGCGAACGGCCCCCCTGGTTGGGGGGAGGCAGCGGCACTGTAAAACCTGTTGAAAAACAGGTTCAGTTTGTTTGTCCATTCCTGGTCAGATTCTGCCCCCCTCCCGCTGCCTTTCCTGTGACCAGAGATCATCTTCAGGCCTTCCCAGACCTCTCTGGCATTGTTACCCTGCAAGCGCTCCTCCAGTTTCCTCCCATAGCAGTCCTTGCCCCTCCTTGTCTCCCTTTTCAGCTCCCTCTGGATGCTACAAGCTCCTCTTTATCCCCAGATGTTAAAACCCTCTTCCTTTTTAGCAGGGTTTTTAGAACTGAGAAGTCACCCATGGTTTGTTTGAGAGTCACTATACCTTCTTGGTTGGTACAGTGTCGTCCAAACAGAAAATTGATGTAATCTTTGTCGCATGTTGTCAGACCGCCAACATCCGCTCAGGGGAGACATACATAGTTATCGTGCGAGAATTGCCTTGGGCGGAAGCTTGGCCGAATGTGAACCAGTAGCAACTCAGTGACTCTAATACAGGGCTACCCCTTCATCGTGATGATTTAATTTTTTTTCTTTTGAATTTCTCGATTCTACTTTTTAAAGGAGCATTTATTTTCTTTTTAATCTTTTTTTTGTTTTTGCTATATTTTTCATTTTTATCTTTTGTTTTGATAATGGCTAGCAAAGGCAATTTCCGCTTATTCTTGAAATACATTTGAAAGCATTCTTTTGATGTCCACATCTGTGTTTTACAACCCTTAGGTATCTTTTCTCTAAGTTCAGGTTATCGTCCCACCCTAGTTATCACGCCATATTACTTCTTTAGTATTTTCAGTTTCTTTTTCATTTCCTTGTTTCCTCAAGTTATATAGCATATTTTACCATTAACATTGCTGATATTTTAGAGTTAGAAAAGCACTTAAGCTACTGAGTAAATAGCTTTAAAAAAGTATTTTGCTTAATTTAGTCAAAAGAGAACATCATAATCACCAATAGTGTTGTTACTTCATTTGAAGGGTAAATACTGATATAAAAGCTGACTGCTTTGTATCTTATTCTTGCTCAGTCATGCAAAATTAAGTGACCTGATTTAAACATGGATGAGCTCTCCGGACTGTAGGGGGTCCATTCCTGTATAATAGTGGATTTGCTGGTGGAAAATTAAATTCAAGGGCTGTTTCAGAGTTGCAATGGAGACTTAGATCTATTTTGTATCCTGCAATCATGAATGTTTTGGTAGTAATTATTGTATAACCATAAACAGATTCCCTTTTTCAGACAAGGTTGACATATCAATCAAGTTAAATATAAATATTTAAGTCAAACATACTGGCAAACATACTGACACATGAAGAAGCCTTTCATAAACATTCTACAAATCACAGCGATCTGACCTCTACATATATCATAGGAGCAATTATTTACTCACTTTTTCCTCATTTAAATGTTTTTTTTTTCCAATTTCCATCATCAATTTCCAGTTAAAGCCAAACTCCAAGATCTTGCTTGTTTCCAGCTTGCAACTCGCAAAGATATTTGGATCAAATTCCTTATTTTGAATTGTCAGCACGGAATCCCCCTCTCACCCCACATGAGCAAACATAGCACGATGATCAGGTCATTTATGTCAAAGTGCAAGTTATCTTCTTCCACTTCCTTGCTGTTTTCTTCCTACCCTTACTTATACTGGGCTGTATTTTATCACTCATTAAGTTGCAGATACCACATTTTCTCAAACTATTTTTTAAGAAGCACCATTGGGATTTAATATTGAACCTTTGGGAAAAAAAAAAAAATTCCAGTTGAAACGAACCCATACCATATTGCTTTAATAACAGTTTTCCAGGTGTTTTTGCTTCGCTAAATGAATTTATTTTGGGGTAAAATATTTAAAAACGAGGGAGGAGTCAGGCACCTGGCAACCCCGGGCGCCGCTTTGTTACAGCTTCACTGAACCAAGATGGCAGAAATAGAGGAGCTCAGCGACGACGACAGGGTATGTGCGTTTAAATGAATTCGAAATAACCCGTGTTCCCCCGGAAACAGCTGCGTAACAGCCATAAATCTGCAAATCTTTGCAATTCGGCTTTTTTTTTTGAGCGACTCTTGTTCGGTGTCCGCCTTAGGGGGCTAGCTTAGCCCGGGCAGTGATGCGTTTGACAGCTCGGAGTTGTTCTGGACATCCCGGTTTTCTGCGCTTCACACGTGTGATAATAAGTCCGCGGAACTCGTGTCAAAAACAGGGTAAATATTTCAACATGCCAACACAATCGCGGGTTAGCTTTGCCACGGTTTGAAGTGCCAAATCAGAGGAAGCAGGCAAGCTGGCGCTACTTCCTGCATTTACTGTGTAATGACAGCGCATCGGCCGCCAACCCCCCCACGCCCAGTTTAATATGTAGATATTTATATTGTTTTCCGCCTGGTTCAGATGACAACGCTGAGCGATTTTAGTGTTCCATCTTACTGAAAGTCGAGTTTATTTCGTGTTTTAGCTGCGCCCAGACTCCACAGGGCAGGGTCTCGCAGTTCAGCACTGCTCCCCTTCGTGCCACAACATGTCAAATAACGCTTTGCATTCCGAAAAGCCGATTGTGCGGCCAGCATTTCATCCCCTTCCCCTCCCACGTCCACACTACAGAAAGAAACTCCTTGTCAGCATCAGGCAAGGTGTAGATGATCAATTTTTATTTATTTTCTGGATTGCACATTGTAAAGTCCTTGTGCGCTATCAGCTGGGCATCCCATTTGTAGGTCACCGCTGCAGCCCTGAGGGCACAATATCGCTGTCTGCATTTATGGCTCTACGCACCGGCACAGCCAAACTGGTGTGGAAGGACGTTGGAGGACTTTAAAAGTTGACCAGTTCATGAAATACACGGCAGTGATGAATTTAAAAAGAAACAGATCAGATGGAATAACTTTGCATACATGTGTAACTCACAAGAGTTACCTTTATGGCTCGGCCTCAGTTCGTCATCCCGGAGGGTTCGGCACTACATGCTTACACATGCATATTAGATACTAAGAAAAGCCGTCGGTGACGCGCACTGACTGCCATGTAAGGAGCTACCGAATTAGGACTAACAAACCTGCAGGCTAAGAAAGTTAGTAGTTTGCTCTGTGGCTCCCTCTAGTGACAGATTGCTGTCTCCACACACCATCCTCAATGCCCGACGTCTGTTCAATTACTCCTTCGGAGGGTATCTTATAAAATAAGACCTTAATTTTTGCAGTCACACCTTTTTACCATTTTCACTCTTTTACCATTTTGGCTGTACCAAGAAGGCTTTTGGTAAAGTCGGTGCCCCTCCCATTGATAAGTTGACTGTTCGACACCAGGCTTCTGTCTGCACGCTCAAGTGTCCTTGGGCAAGACATCAAGTGTCAATCAGTGAATCCAAAGTAAAGCGGTTTGAAAGTCCACTCCATTTTATTCCGTGTTTTAATTTTTTTAAATAGTTTTTTCATTTAAATGCAAACATGCAAGAACGAAAAGGACATTATGCTCTTTTACGTTCCCATTTCACCCAGGTGAAAACACAGTTACTCAAAGTTGCACAATGTTACACAGTTGATAAAAGGAATCGGAAGCATCTTTATGTTTCTAAGTTTTACATATTCTTTTTAAATTTCAAGATCTCCATTGCTGCAAATTTCGTGATCCACGCTCCACCAGGAGAGTTCAATGAGGTCTTCAACGGTGAGCCATTTCTCTTAACAATGGTTATAATGATTTTACAAACACTTAATACTTTATCTGAGGATTGATGGGTGTTTATGGGAGCGCTGTTTATTCTACATGTTAGTTTTATCTCTGCTTGTTGTGAACATTTCTTGTCAGATCTCAGGCATTATATCTTGATTTCAATCTGATAGCCTAATTAAGTTAAGGAAATATTTATTCATTTAATTATTTAAGTATTTACATCGCCGTATATTTTCCTTTTTTCAGATGTGCGAATACTGCTCAACAATGATAGCCTTCTCAGAGAGAGGGCATCACAGTAAGTTTTACCCTCTCCTACATTTCTTAAAACTTAATATCGATGCTTTGGTTGTGCAATCAGTTTATATCCTCCCCGTTATGACACAGAGCCTTTGCCCAGTACAACATGGATCAGTTCACCCTTGCCAGAATTGAGGGCTATGACGACCAGGTAAGCCTCTCCTAACAAACTATCTGCATACACACTTATCTGTCGTATACAGTATACAGTGGGGAGAACGCGTATTTGATACATTGCTGATTTTTCAGCTTTTCCCACTTGCAAAGCATGTAGAGGTCTGTAATTTTATCATAGGTACCCTTCAATTGTGTGATAGAATCAAAAACAAAAATCCAGAAAAACACATTGTATGATTTAAGTGATTAATTTGCATTTAATTGTATTGCCAAGACCAGAGAGCTGTGTGAGGACATCAGAGATAAAATTTTAGACCTGCACAAGGCTGGGATGGGCTACAGGACAATTGGCTAGCAGCTTGGTCAGATTATTAGAAAATCATTAGAAAATGGAAGAAGTTCAAGTTGGCGGTCAATCCCCCTCAGTCTGGGGCTCCATGCAAGATCTCACCTTGCGGGGCATCAATGATCATGAGGAATGTGAGGGATCAGCCTAGAACTACACAGTTGGACTTGGTCAATGACCTGAAGAGAGCTGGGACCACAGTCTCAAAGAAAATCATTAGTAACACACTCCGCCATCATGGATTAAAATCCTGCAGCGCACGCAAGGTCTCCCTGTTCAAGCCAGCACATGTCCGGGCCCGCCTGAAGTTTGCCAATGACCATCTGGATTATCCAGGGGAGGAATAGAAGAAGGTCATCTGGTCTGATGAGACAAAAATAGAGCTTTTTGGTTTAAACTCCCCTCACTGTATTTGGAGGAAGAAGAAGGATGAGTACAACCTCAAGAAAACCATCCCAACCGTGAAGCATGGAGGTGGAAACATCAGTCTTTACTTTTCTGCAAAGGGGAAACGACAACTGCAACGTATTGAGGGGAGGATGGATGGGCCCATGTACCGCAGGAACTTGGCCAACAACCTCCTTCCCTCATAAAGAGCCTTGAAGATTGGCCATGGCTGGGTCTTCCAGCATGACAACAACCCGAAACACACAGCCAGGGCAACTGAGTGACTCCGTAAGAAGCATCTCAAGGTCCTGGAGTGGCCCAGCCAGTCTCCAGACCTGAGCCCAATAGAAAATCTATGGAGGGAGCTGAAAGTCCATATTGCCCAGCGACTTCCCAAAACCTGAAGGATCTGGAGAGGATCTTAGAAGAGAAGAGAATATAGTCATTTGGCAGACGCTTTTATCTAAAGCGACTTAGTGACGATGCCGGGGATTTAACCCAGGACCTCATACATGCAAAGCATGCACTCAGCAAAACAACAGGAAACGTCTGATCTCTGTAATTGCCAACAAAGGTTTCTGTACCAAATATGAAGTTCTGTTTTTCTGATGTAGCAAATACTTTTGCAATGTAAAGCAATTGAATTACCGGTACTTAAAAATCATACAATGTGCTTTTCTGGATTTTTGTTTTAAAGTCCGTCACTCACAGTTGAAAAGTACCTATGATAAAAATTACAGACCTTTTCATGCTTTGCATGCGGGAAACGCTGAAAAATCAGCGGTGTATCAAATACTTGCTTTCCCCATTGTATTTAACCACAGTGGAGTGGCTCCACCACAAATACTGTAAGTCCACTACATGGCCTTAAAATTTTCCTCTCTGGTCTATGAAGAAGGTTATTGGAAACCTCTTTTTGTTTCTGATCTGAAAATATTATTTTTTTCCCAAGTAATTTCTTGTAAAATGTTGAGTTATTGTTTTGCTAATTTAAAATTTCAAAATTCGGAGATACATTTTAGCAGATTTTCAGGAGTTCTTTAAGTTATTTTGCAGTTCTTTAAGGGTAAATGATTTCCAATTAACTCATGGCAATTTTGTTCTAAATATTTGATTAACCAAATTTAGTTACGGTGGAGGGGGGGCAAATGGCAAATTTATGATAATAAAAATTACATAAGATATAAACAAAAAATATTACTTACTCCTTTCATGAACTTTGCATCACCTGTTTTAAATTTTCTTTTTTTTTTAATTCTAGTTTTTAGATTAAATGTTATTTTTATTATTATTCTATGTTGTCTGCGAAGCGCCACTAAACCACAGTAAATTCTTTGTATGTGAAAACTTCTTGGCAAATAAAGGATCTCTGATTCTTTGAAGGAATCCACTGAATATTATATAACAATCTGCATTTTTAATATTTTGCCCAGTAACAAGATCTCCATTTTTCTTTGCAGGTTTTAATAACCGAGCACGGTAACCTTGGTAGCGGACGCTTTTTTGATCCAAACAACAAGATCTCTTTTAAGTTTGACCACCTGAGGAAAGAGGCCAGCGACCCTCAGCCCCACCAGGGCGAGGCAAGCCTTGAGTCATGGAGGGATGCATGTAATTCTGCAGTCGGGGCTTACGTCAAGGAGCACTACCAGAATGGAGTCTGCACGGTAAGACTAATCCTCAGTCTGCAAAGTCGCTTCCACGTTAAGCAAGACCCTGAAGATGTCACCTGAACCTCCTGCTGTGTTTCCCCAGATTTATGGCAAAACGATCGAAGGCCAGCAGACCATTATCGCCTGCATTGAGAGTCATCAGTTCGAGCCTAAGAATTTCTGGTCAATTATATAAAGATAATACGATTTTTATCTAAATTAGCTTAGGTGTGTCTGGATGTGGTTTCCAAACAATCTCTTACAATATCTGTCATCAGGAATGGACGCTACCGGTCCGAGTGGAAGTTTAGCATTTCAAAGTCAACAGCGCAGTTGGAGGGAGTCTTGAAAATACAGGTACATAGAAATGTAATGCTTTACCATGATGTTTGTTCTGTATCACCTTGATGAGCAGACTTTGAGCTCCCTGTCTGTCACAGGTACATTATTATGAGGATGGAAATGTGCAGTTGGTCAGCCACAAAAATGTACAAGAAGATTTGACTGTGACTGTAAGTATTTTGTTGGGGTGAAAATGCCAGCGAAAAGTGATTTTTAATCTAACTGCATTTAACGAAGCTGATTTTTGTTCATTATCATTAGGCCTATACTCACCTGCAGATGAATTTTCCCTTGTTTTCTCTACAGAACGAGAGCCAGACTGCAAAGGAACTCGTGAAAATTATTAGGGATTCAGAGAATAATTATCAGGTAGGTTCCAGTTACAAAGCAAAAGCATTGTCTCCTTGCAGAGGCAGCTCGACAGCCGCAGCCATTTTTGCAATATTTGAGTGAAACTTGTGGCTATCAATTCCCTAATATTCTTCATATTCAAAGGTGTTTTTGCTAGACATATTGAAGTATGATATGAATATTGGTGTTTTTCCTCTCTCTAGGTACGTTAATCTTACTTGTTATGGCTCCCCTGCTCTTTTGTGATGTACATTGTGACAAACCAGTCTGCCACTGTTCTTGGTACTGATAAGACAAAGTTGGCTTAATGGTGATAGCTTATCCACAGTTTGTAAAATTGCACTGCTGGCGCCTAGACCTAACCCTGAGGGCCGCCACGAGAACAACCCATGAGACATATGTTTAGGCTGTGCCCCTCTTGTAAACCTCAACAAATCCCACATATGGTAGCTTTCTGATGAGAGTTCAGGAATATCCATGTGGGTTTGTGGGTCCAGTGCCCAGTTCAATCAACCAGACCATAGAGGTTCAGTTGCAGCAATGGAACCGGTCATTTCTGCTAGCTCCTAACGTGCTCTAAGAGAGAGGTCCAGGCTGTGCAAGAAGTTATTTGAGTTTAGTTTCAAATCGTATCACATTCAAACGCAATGCAAAATCAGAGGCGACCCATCAACTTAAAAGCTGAAATTCAACAAATGAAAAGGACAGGGTACTCAAAATGCAAAATTACCATGTTAGGGTTGTATTGATCTGATAGTTCTGAATTCATTGACATTTGCATAACAGCCTGCTGCGCCAAACAACAATTTAATGTCATTTAAGTGTTATTTGATATGGTGGAATAAAAAAAAATTCCACTCTTATTTTAAGGAAAATGTCAAATCTAAATGTCAGTTTAAAAAGGAAAGAAAAAAGTCCAGTTTGGTTTTTCTCACTGCCAACATAAATATATGAGGCTGGTATATCTGGGAAAGGCCTTATCTGGAAGATAAAATCACCTGACAGATTATATGTAATAAGTACTTATCTCCCCCGCTAGGTGGCCATCAGCGAGAACTATCAGACTATGTCGGACACCACATTCAAAGCCTTACGGAGACAACTCCCAGTCACCCGTACCAAGATCGACTGGAACAAAATTCTCACCTACAAGCTTGGCAAGGAGATGCAAAACGCCTAGTGGGTAGCTACTACCGTGATTACGGCAACCAGGTGCCCCTCTGCTGAACGCTGCTGCTCGTGTAAAGATGAGTGATGCAGCATAATGTACTGTATGTCCTACTCAAGACATGTTTCTGGGTGATTTACTGAATGATGGCTGCCATCCAGCTCTCATGGGGGGATACT